>NC_069115.1:12511690-12591796 GCF_025612915.1 Magallana angulata
TTTTCTACATCGAGTTAGTTAACTATAATGTACAATGAACACTGCGATCAATAAATTAATCAAACAAAGATAGTTCAATGAAACAATGCGCCAATCAATAAATATATTTTTTAAAATATTTTGATTAAATTATAATTATTTCATTTAATAGATGTTTCTTTAAATAAATCAACCCGAATGTAAATTACAATATTCCATGTGAATCTGTCATTGTCATTTTAGTATCTTCAGAGGACTGTTGCAAAATTAACAATTTAACGACAGTTAGTCATAAAACACAATGACGATGTTAAATAATAAGACAACACGTAGGGTACCGTGTATGAATGCACTCACAGAGAAATTGGATAAAAATAGATTAATTAATGCTTAATGGTTGTCATCGTCGCAAACCACACCCAATTTGTACAATTCTTCTCTACCGGCGGGTCCCCAAATCAAAGTTAGGGGCATCTAATAACGAGCATAAGCAGGCAACTAACTAAAACCCTGGTGAAGGCTATGGTGAAAAAAACACTTGAATCTCATGTATTATAGAGAATGATCAAAGTAAAAAAGTCGTTAAGAAGACAGTAGTGATATTTTTCCAATAATTATGATAAAGAAGCATGTAAAATGTCGAGTTTGATAAGGTGTGTATGTTTAGGATCTGCAGTAAGGCCATCTAAAGCATTTGCCTTGCAGATATATATCAATAATACTATGTGTATCGGACTGATGGTTGAGAATTATTCATTTCATTTAATGACAGTATGTTTAAAAGAGTTAACGTAAGTCTGTTTAAAAAAACCCATTCAAGCTGTGATGAAATTTTCATGATCTTTGATTACTAAAGTACAAAGAAACAGAACTAAAAATTGAATTTGACAAACTAGACCACTGTACTTCAAAACTGAGAAGGAAATATCGACAAACAAAATTATGAAAGGAAAATTCAATACACCCGTGCACCTATCTACGTTGAATCAATCCTCGTCTATTATTTAACTTTTACTTGGTTGATCGAGTTCCCCAATGAACGGGTTCCAGGTTGATCAAGCTTGAAATGTACGCCATTTTGTGTTAGCTACATCAGGTAGCTTGGTGGAACAGAAAGTAAGTGCTTTTAAAAATTTATATATATGTCGTTTGGTATGTATTTATGAATATTTAAAATTCAAACTATTGATTGTTCGTTACTTTTCAAATACTGTTGTGTTTAAGATTCAACCTCAATGAAATTATCGTAGCTTATTAGAAAGCTTGGTGTCTAGATACCCACAGCAGAATTCGATCTCAAGTCCATTGAATTTTTATCTATATTTAGAAGGGTACGGTACTGATGTATCCTAGCCCCATCAGTGGCATATCTAACTGTAGCATAAAGCATATCTCCCTCGTCACGTAAAGCGCAAATTGTCCTTTTCTTTATAAAATAGGACTAGTACTTACACTAGAGGCCACAGAAAGAGTTTTGGTTCATTTTAGCGGCTATCTGTACCTTGTGGAACGAAAAGAAAAGTGATTTAAAGTTAAACCCTCGCAGCCTTGAAATTAACAAATACACAAAATAAAGGAAAACAAACTACGCGTACATGATATCATTTTTATATGGTGTATACTGTTCGTATCACCATATGTCATAACACAATAACAATGCAATGGGCATCCCTTAAGTGTTACTTTCAGGAAAGGTCTCCGGGGCTAAAATCTTGTGATATCGTAAATATTACATCTTGTCTATATGATATTGGTTTTTCAACTTTATGTTGCTGTGCTGTGAAAAACAACATTATTATAGTACAATATATGACACATTTCATGTTACTTTTACGAAATATCTCGCTTGTTGGTTTTGCTATGAAAAGGCAATAGATGTCTACAGGTATCAATATAGCATTAAAACATATATATGTACATGTATTAAACATTTATTCAATATATATGCCTTAACAATTATTTTTGTAACATTTTTTTGTTCCGCAAACTTTCTGTAGCCAGCTTTGCATCAATAGGAACATGTAAATCAATCTAAAACCATTAAACACATAAGGTTTTAGATAAAGAATATCTTCTAATGAATGTTTTACTGCAAGACAATGATTAAAACCGCGCAATTCATAAATCAGTTACGGTTTACAGTAACATACTATTGAGATTTTAAAACAGGCAAACGTCTAATATGTTTAACATTATAAACATTTTATCTACTAACATTATTTTGTAGAAATCAAAGAGAGTCAGAAAATTTTAGCCAATAAAACATACATGAATAGAATTCTTAGAAAAGAAATTTTAGGTAATTTTTAAATGAATTTTACCTTAAACGTATTCTTTCTTTTGATTTACATCACTGAGCCCTATTCGTTATAATGTTAATTTTTAGATAAAGACATTTCTAGACAAACCACATCAAATTATATATATATATATATATATATATATATATATATATATATATATATATATATATATATATATATATATATATATATATAAAATCGAACCGTTAGTTATAAACATGTATTTTTACTTTTTCCTGTGTTATCTTTTTTTGTTCAGTCTGATAATTGTTCTCAATTAGATAAAACTAAGAACAAAGGTCTCAAATAAAAGCAGTCTTACTCAGAAGAGCGTAGAGAGACACCTTTTTTATTCATATATTCTTTATTTCTTTTGGTTTTAAAATTCCAACGATACCTTATTCATTTCAGAGTCACGCATGCTTTCTTACGTCTTATACATTGTGAATCTAGTAATACAAAAAAAAGTTTTACAATTAAATTTGCAGCTACAAAATGAACACTCAGTATTGCCTTCAGGATTTGGTACGGTGCCATCATTGCGAGACCCCGGACCCCTCTTTACACTGTGGCATTTGTAACATCCATTTGTGTAAATCTTGTGAGGGGGAACATATATATTTCTCAGATCAAACTAAGGAACATAAAGTAATACCATTTCACAGGCGAGGATGTATTACTAAATGTCAGAAACATTCCACAAAAGTATGTGAACTTTACTGTGAACAATGTAACATCCCAGTTTGTGAGCTGTGTACTTCCTGTTTAGAGCATAAAGGTCATGACTTTGTTGACGTGATGAAAAAAATTGAGAGCATTAAAAATGTCATGCAAAGAGATTTACAAGAACTAGACGAATGTATTTGTCCAAAATATAAGGAAATTGCACTATTCAACACACTTCAAATGACTGATCTTAATCAAAACTCGAAAACATTGAACACAGCTATCAAAAAACATGGCGCAGACTTGCATAAAGAAATAGATACAGCTATCACGAAGCTGAAATCAAATATTGATGTAATGAATTCTAAACACTCGGCTGTTTTAAAAAAGCAGGAAAAGGAAATCAATTACACTTTGTCTGAAATCACTCAGAGCATTGATGAACTGAACAAATTACTAAACTCCAATGATATAAACCTTGTCTTTGACTACAAATCCAGAAATGCTGAATTCAGAAAACTGCCTCCTAAATTCACAGTATCTTTACCCAGTTTTATCCCTCAGAAGATCAACAAAGAACAGCTTTATCAACAGTTAGGTTCTCTGTCAGAGTTATCTATTGAAACAGAAACACAGGTCTACACCATGGATTTCCCAGGTGTTGAGGCTTCTCCCCTTGAGAAACCGTTTATTGATGAACCACATATCGTCGCGGATATAAACACAAAGCGTAGAGAGTTTAAAGGTTTACGAAGTGTATCCTGTCTAAGTGATGAACAAATATGGGCGTCTGGATATGATGACAACATTTTGAGACTCTATAATCTGCAGGGAGATATAGTGGAGTCGATCCAAACAAGGTCAGAGAACAGTCCATGGGACATAGCAGTGACAAGGAGTGGGGATCTAGTTTATGCTGATAAAGATGATAGAACTGTGAACATAGTAAAAGATGCACATATACGAACAGTGATCAGACTGCAGAGATGGATACCTCGCAATATTTGTATTACTTCCTCTGCTGATCTCCTAGTTTTGATGATTAGGGGAGAGGAAAAGGATAAAAAATTAAAGAACGTGAATTGGTATGAGGATGACGAGAATGAGGACGATGAGATTGAGTACGATGAGGAGCAGGAAGAAGAAGAAGAAGAAGAAGAAGAAGAAGTTGTACGTTTCTCTGAGTCAGAAAGAAATAAACATACGAAAGTTGTACGATTCTCTGGCTCTAAGGAGAAACAAAGTATTCAGTACGATGGAAAAGGACAGCCGCTTTATTCCTCTGATGGTTACTCTAAATACATATGTGAGAACACGAACCTCGATATCTGTGTTGCTGATTCCACGGCCTGTGCAGTAGTGGTTGTAAATCAGGCCGGGAAACTCCGGTTTACTTACAACGGTCCTCACTTTGCTCCCAAGGGATCATTCTATCCACGCGGCATTACTACAGACAGCCAAGTCGAATCCTGATAGCAGATCATTTCAACGAGTGTATCCAAATCGTGGATCAGGACGGACAATTCCTCCGCTACATTGACAATTTTAAATTACACTGGCTTTACGGTTTATGTGTAGACACTAAAGACAACCTATTTGTGGTTGATAATGGCTCAAACAGAGTTAAGAAAATCCAATATTATGATATGTAAACATGCTGTGTGTACAATATGTAAACAAAATGAATGTATTTATATTTTGGATATTTCAGTCAAATATCCAGTTAAGACTTAAATTTTTCGGTTTTTTAATGACAAAAGATGTCTTACCAGTAAAATTCATAACTTAAATCAACAAATTGCTGAGTAAGGACCGACCTTTAAGAGCCTCTTTTATTGAACACTATTGATACACCCCGTTTGTTATATTTTCTACTCGAATGATATAGTATGCATTAGCATACATTGAACACACTGCAATAAAAAAAAATTGTATAAAGCAATATCATGTGATGTGAAAAAACTATGTTGTCTTTGTCGTGGCACTGTGTTTTGCTTCAAATCTGTTGAAGTATGTTTAGTGGGATTTTCAAAAAAAATGTTTTGAACTAAATTACCGCAACTAAATTGCTTACTTTTGGAAAGACTTTATTGCGTGGACCCTGAGGTCCACGCAGAAAATATATAAGCGAGGTTAAACCGGATGCTATGGGGAAAATTCAGCCTGCGCATGAGCTAGCCTGGTTCCTGTGCGTAATGGGTAGCTCAGGGAAGCAGGCTAGCTCAAGTTTATCTGAATCGGGATCGGGATTCCATGCCATATGCACACATAAGTTCAAAGGGCGCTGTAATTGTAAAGTTGTCGGTAAACAGTAGTCAGTACAGAAACAAGTATTCCTTTTAAAGAAATAATCGGCATGTGATATGAACTGTCAGTATTATAAAATAAGTTAATGTTATGCCGAAACTACAAGATGCATCAAATAGCATAATTTGCAATGTTTTGTTGTTTTCCCATCGTCGGTGACCCACGTGTGATTCATATCGATTCTCTCCATAGAAAATTTGTGGACTCAAAACCGTGGTTTGCGACGATGTTGTTTTCCGTATACACATGTAACTTAACTTTACTTTTATAGTAGGTGAGGCTAGAGTACTTCCCGATTAAAAATTTTTAAGCATTTAAGTGTGATTGAATAATTATGTCACTGTATAAAAGTTTAAATCTCAAGAAAAATGCATCAAAATATGAAATTAATTTAAACAAAGCTTTCACTGCATAGTTAACAAAGTAGTGCGAATCGTAATGTGTGCGCAAATAGTAGAATTCGCCGAATGCCTGATACTGTACATGCAGACTTCATTAATAGATAGATCATAATTATTTTAGAGGTAAGAACCCTTTAAATTCTGAGATAGAAAGTAAGGGCTATAAATATACGTAATCCAACGTACAAATTTAGTGGTTAAAAGTAGGCGGCTAGAGTCGGTGGAAACTTTGATAATCTTAAGGCTCTCACGTTTTCGTTGGAAACAGATGCAAAGGGTCCACGTGTTGTAGTCCTTTTTTTAAAGGACAGCAACTTGTAGCACAATATAATAATGGGGTGCAACCTTTAACAAATACAGGAAGATGGGACGGGATCAAGATCATAACTTCATAGTTTTTTTATAATAAACTGTTCAACCAGAACGAAAGCAAAGGTACGACAAGTACTTATTATTCATGACCTAAGGCCAATGGTTCTTTAATCGGAACAGAATTAATGTAAAATATTTTTCACTGTAATTTACCTTTCGGGAAGAATAACACACTTTTTTGTTTTTTTAAAACAATTAGAGAGCCTGTGTAACTCGAAGCTTTCTGAAATGATAACAAGACCTTAAAATTTTAAATAAAATAAATAAATGTTTTCCGTTCATTTATCAGTAGGCACGCTTTAGGACTTATAGATATTTATCATATGACAGACTTTAAGGTCAGACGCGACCTTTCTTCCATGATTTTCTCTTCTTTTTTTCGATCTCCACAATGTAAGATTTCCACTACGTAATTAAGGTCTTCCGTTTCCAACGGAAGACCTTATAGTGATTGTAATGTTTCTTATTATTAAGGTCTTCCATTTCCAACGGAAGACCTTATAGAGATTGTAATGTTTTTAAGGTCTCCCGTTTTCCAACGGAAGACCCTATTGTTTTCGTTCGGTTTCTTTTTCCCTATTATTATTATTTTTTTTCTTACAAAATTTGTGCAGGCGATTTCTCGAAAATGGCTTAGTCGATTTTCGTGAAACTTTCAGATCTTATAGATATTAATCCGAACTTAATATACATTTTTTTATTTTGATGACGTCATTTCCGTTCTTGAGAAAATGACGTTTTAACGATTTTCAGAGGGTCGGCTTGTCCAGGGATCTCCTCCTAAACGGTAAAAGATATTGAGTTCAAACTTTCAGGGATTGTAGACAAGAGATTGTAGATGTGCTATTTGGCGTTCATATTTGTCATGCTCAAAAGGCGTTTAAGCTCGCCTGGTCCCGAAAATTGAGACTAAAAAAACGTCGTAATTTTTACTGGTTTTCTTAATTTGTCTCTTTTCTGAAAAATATTTTGTTAACACTTGTAATGCAAAAAAGATTAATTTTTACAAGACCTTTCATTTGATATCAAGAAAAAGGGGCTGGCCCCTCAAATTAAGGGACCAAAGGGCTCTAAAGTCTTTCATCTGTAGCCCTTTACTGAGTGATATTTTGTGAACAGTTATAGAAGCAACTAGAGCAAAGCTCGTTGCAAAGCAACGAGTGGGTCTTCCGTTAATGTCGGAAGTAAAGCTGGAAGTTCCTGTCAGAAGCAGAGCTCTTAAACCAATAACAAAAGTAACTAAAATAAAAAGATGAAAAAATCGAATTATTCCTGGTACGACTTAACAAAATACGAATGATTTTATGTATGACTTAACAAAAACCTTTCCGATTTCAAGAACGACTTAACAAAAAAAATCCGAATTTGTTCAAGTACGACTTAACAACTATTTTAGCTACGAGTTAATTTAACTTTTAACTTTATGCTATTTTTTAAACCAATAGCGTGGAATCAAAATTTCCGGAAAAATCAATTTTTAAACCCCAATATCTCTGTAATGAATCATCCGATTTTAAAACGGTTTTCAGTGTTAAATTCAGCTTATTTAGCTCTACAAAATACATATACGTTTTTTATTTGATCAAAAAATTCAAATTTTCGAAAAATTTGATTTACTTCCGGTTTCGACCGGAAGTGACGGATTTTTATTTCCAGCCTTATTACAGAGGTAAAATGATCAATATATAAGCTCTAAAAATTTCAACTTTCTATCTTGAATCGTTTTTGAAAAAAGCCGCAGACAACATGACTTTTTGAAAATTTTAAAAATGACGTAACGTAAAAACGGAGGAGACGTTGCTATAGAAACTTTAACATCTTTGAGCCATTATAATTTCAAATTATCTCTGAAAGTTTCATAAAAATCGGTCAAAAACGTTTTGAGTTATGAAGCCGAAAAGAAGTCAGAAAAAAAAAGAAAAAGTATAATAATAAAAAGAAACCGAAGAATAACAAGAGGGTCTTCCGTTGAAAACGGAAGACCCTAAATATGTTTATCTTACAGTTATGTATCCAATGAATGTAATGATTTATCATGTGTTACGTAATTAGGGGTTTTTAAGGGCCAAAAGTCCAGAATTTTGATCACCCATATCTCAGAAAGGAAAAATATTTTGAAATAAAGTATAGAAGTAAAGATGCTCAAAATGATGTACTAAATAATATGCAATTTTCAAAATTTCGTTAAATGGCCCCTATAAGGAGTTATGGGATCGCCCCCTGAAACGTTCTTTCCTATATATCTCAAGAACGGTAACAAATTTCTAAACACTTGTTGAACAAAATGTGTTGAGATTTAAATGACCTTTTATTTGATATCAAGAAAAAGGGGCTGGCCCCTCAAATTAGGGGATCAAAGGGCTCCAAAGTCTTTTATCTGTAGCTCTTTACTGAGGGATATTTTGTGAACAGTTATAGAAGCAAATATGTTTATCTTACAGCTATTTATCCAAGCAATGTAATGATTTTATCGTGTGTTACGTGATTAGGGGTTTTAAGGGGCCAAAAGTCCAGAATTTTGATCATCCATATCTCAGAAAGGAAATATATTTTGAAATAAAGTATAGAAGTAAAGATAGTCAAAATGATGTACTAAATAATATGCAATTTTCAAAATTTCGTTAAATGCAGTTAAGGGATCGCCCCCTGAAACGTTCTTTCCTATATATCTCAAGAACGGTAACAAATCTCTTAACAATTGTTAAACAAAATGTGTTGAAATTTAAATGACCTTTTATTTGATATCAAGAAAAAGGGGCTGGCCCCTCAAATTAGGGGACCAAAGGGCTCTAAAGTCTTTCATCTGTAGCTCTTTACTGAGGGATATTTTATGAAAGGCTATAGAAGCAAATATGTTTATCTTACAATTATGTATCCAAGCAATGTAATGTCATGTGTTATGTAATGAGGGTTTTTTAGAGGTCAAGAGTCCAAAACTATGACCATCTATATCTCAAAAAGAAAAAATATTTTGAAATGCAGTTTAGAAGAAAAGATGCTAAAAATGATGTACTTAACAACATGCAATCTTCAAAATTTGGTTCAGCGGCTCCAATAAGGAGATAAGGGACCGGCCCCTAAAACTTTTTCTTCTAAGATATCTCAAGAACAGTGACGAATTCTAAACACTTGTTGAACAAAGCTCTTACACCTGTAACAAAATAGTATCTGGCCCCCTAGAATGTAGACCCTGTTTTTTGTTATTCTAAATCATGTTTAACTGTTAAATAGCAAAATCAAGATAGAACAAATTCTAAAATCAGACGGAAGACCTCCTCGTTGCTCGCAACGAGATCGTGTCTAGTTTATTATTATTTTTTTCCCATTTTTTGTCCACAAGATATCTCAGAGATGGCTGGATCGATTTAATTCAAGTTTTCAGGAGTGATAGAAAATGATCGTATCTCGAGGCGTTTTTTTTTTTATTTTTTCAAAATCGACTTCCTGTCGTCCGCTTGTCACATCGAGATCTCAGAAACGATAAAGATTTGAACATCCAAGCTTTAAGGGATGATAGACCTATAGTTGTAGATGTGTTTAAACACTTTTGTTTTGTTCGTCGTAACTTCCGGTCGTCACCGGAAGCACTTCAAAAAATTATGTTTTAACGCATTTTATTTCTTTTACACAAAATTGAAATATAAGTATAAGCGCTTTCATATGTCATCTATCCGATGATTATTTGAAAAAAAAAATTACTCAATCTCAAAATCTCAAATATCTCAGGTACTCTTTTTAAAACAAATATTATTACAGCGAGATCTCAGAAACTGTAAGTGACCAAGACACAAAACTAAAATGGCTGATAGACATTTGATAGAAGATGTGTTTAACCGCTTTCATTTTGTCAACCGTCACTTCCGGTCCACACCGGAAGAGTTCAAACAATTCAAGTTGTTTAAGAGTTTAACTGTTTTTGTTTGACAATATAAGATATGTTGATAGCCAATAAAGTCCTGTTTTGTAATGGTTAAGAAATACTAACTTTCATTTTCATTGAACACTTCCGTTTGTCCGTTTCCTGTCCCGAGACAAAAAACCTTGTTTCCTAGAGATTTCAAAAACGGTGACGACTTGAACAATCAAACTTAGTGGGATGATAGACCTATGTATGTACATGTGTATACACTATTTTGTTTTGATCGGCATAATTTCCGGTCGTCACCGGAAGCACTTCAAAAATTTGTTTTTTTTTTCATATTTTATTCATTTTACATAAAATGAAATATCAGTATACAATATTACATATGTCATCTATATAATGTTAAATTAGCAAATAAAGTTTACTTCCGGTGAGATATCTCAAATGTCTCTATGTAGCTTTCCTTTTTACAAATTTGATGTCCCCGAGATTTTTGTCACTGTAAGCGAATTAGACACGAAACTTTAATAATTGATAGAAATTTGATTGGGGATGTGTTTACCGGGTTTAATTTTGTCAACTGTCACTTCCGGTTCTTACCGGAAGGGTTCAAACAAATCACGTTTTTAAAAAGTTTAACCGACTTTCTTGGGTGTTTCATCTAGCCTGACAAACAGTGATGTACGCTGAGCAAATTTATGAGAAATACCAGCTTTTGTTTTAATCACTTCCGTTTGTCCGTTTCCGGTCCCGAGACAAAAATATTGTTTCAAAGAGATCTTAGATTTGGCAGAGACGTGAACAACCAAACTTTGAGGAAAGATTAACTTATGATTGTACAAATGGTTAATATTTTTGTTTAGTTCGGTGTTACTTCCGGTCGTCACAGAGAGTACTTCAGAAATTGATTTCTTTTTCATTCTCGTTGTTTTACATGTAAGTAACGTCCGTACATGTATATATCATTCACAATAATTATCATATCCACTTTTTTCTCTGTTAGAGAAGCAATGTCTCACAGTTAAATTGATACATGTATATCAAAACGGAAGACCTTTTTGTTGCTTTTGCAACAAGAGTCTAGTTACAAAGTTATGTTTTTATGTTTTATGATATTTTAAAAGTTGTATTATAATAATTTCAAATGAAAAAAATATACTTTGACTTTATTAATAAACATTCAGTTATATGTTGCATGCTATTTAAAGAAAATTTCAAATTTTTCCTACTTCCAAAATAAACTGGTAATGTACACTGAATATTTGGGCATAAGCATGTTTAAATGCAAATAAAGAAGAAATAATTTATCATGGAAAATTATTATAAACTGAGGAATGTCGCGTGTCTTCCTAAGGGAGATCTGGGTGATGCAGTGTAATATTATTATTCAATGAATTTCATTGTTTCCTGTTATTACCTTAACATTAAGATGTCCTATACAATTTATTTCATTTTTGTAGTCAGGTGCACTTTCTTCCCTTGTTAAGGAGAAATTTTGAAATGAATTACCACCTTTTGGGCAGTTTGAAAAACCAGAAGTTTATTAAATGTGGCTAATTTTCAAAACTATGAATTATATCCTATCCACTTAAGGAGGTATGGGACATCTGTCGATATTAACGTAGATTAAAGTAAATTATAGTTGAAATAATAACACTGGTTTCAAATTTTACAATATTTATTTAAAAATAGCTTTCAAAAATATTGGGAGAGGTATAAATTGTAAAACCCCGAGCGGGATTCGAACTAATGACTTACAGATTGTCTAACCCATTGTGCTACGCTGTAAGGTGACACTATTGGGAGAAAACTACTTATATAATGACACTTCATTTAATTGTTTATCTCGATAAACAATACGTCTCAACATGGAAGTGTTTCACACTACCTTAAATGTGTCAAATAACTCGCGGTTACTGGCAGCTTGTCTCAAAATTAGTCCAAATTCAATCATGTGAGTTGTGAGAACTTTCCGCCCTGCAGACAAACTTTGTTTAAATATGAAAATAGAATGTAAATATGTAAGTGCGTAAATAAATTGTTTAGAATATAAAATTTACGTGTAAAGAACATGTCATGTTAATACATTATCAGTAAATCAATAAAGACCGGAAAAATAACATACATTCCTTTTCAGAGTTGCATGGATATTCTTTTTCAGAGATTTGAACACATCTATCATATGAACATTTAGTAACGAGGACCATGTACAGCTACATTTGTAAATTAGGATTTAAAATTGTGTATTGCCGCTTTTAAATTTAATGGAAACTTTTGAATATCATCATATTTATAAAAGATACAAAAAATATCTTTTGCAATATTATGCAGTGACAAGAATTTAACAAAAGAAAGTAATCAAAGATTTTAAAACTCAATCGTAATCGCATGTTGACAATATGCTTTAGCTGTGAAAATAATAGAACCTACAGATCTCTGAGTAATCATTGAATCTTCAATTCAATTCACGACTTCCTATCACTGTTACTGGTCCATAGACGTTTTACGTGAGCAGATCAGGGAATCTCATTATTTAGATCTGACAGGTGTTATAGCTTAATTTTCACACATTAGAATGCAAATTTAAATTGATTCGCATAAACATAAATATGAAGTCGAAAAATCTAAACGGAACGGAATATGTAAAAATGTTTATATTATTATCAAACGTTTTACTTCTGCTTGTACAGAGATTTGTAAGTGGAAAACAAATGGTGTGCATTGAGGGTTTTTTTCTTTACATTATTACATTTAATTATTGGTGCCTTGTATGTTTATGTAAATGTGAATTTAATCATTTATTTATAAAAGCATTTTTTTTTCAAATGTTGGATTTTCGTATATATTTGAGATGTATACCGTATGTATCTTTTATTTATAGATGTGTGCGTTTGAAAATTTCATAACTGAATTAAACACTGAAGTAAAATTGAGTTTAATATATCTAGTTTATTATGATTCAGTAGACAATAATACATATATGTCCTGAAAAAAGACAACTTATTTCTTTATTATAATCGTTTTCTCTTTGATTCTTGATGTATGTTTTGGTATTCTTTGCGTTGAATATTGCGTTGCGTCATTGGAGGATGTGATCTATTTGAATTCGCAATCAAAATGTCTTCCAGCACTATATATAGGAAATTTCGCCACACACGTAGAGCCTTTTATATAACAATCATATAATAATCATATGCGTATTATATTTGTACCAGGTCATATGAGTATCATAAGTGGCGGACCATACAAGTATTTTATGAACATATGTGGATCATATGAAGCAATATACACATAATTCAAAATCTTCAATATGAGGACCACATGCGTGACACGTGTAATCAAACGAGAATCATATAAAAGAAATCCATGCAAATAATTTCTAAACTTTGTTTTTTTTTTTAATTTCAACAAATTAGATATTTGAATTACATCTGATAAGTAGAATTCAAATGAATAAAATTTTGTAAACACGGTATATATTAAGACTTTCATATATAATAATGACACAAATAGAGGCAAATCCCTCTCACAGTACTCATGAAATGTCATAGTACGTGATTGGGATGGTTTTGATACATTATTATTCTTTCCCAAGCTGGTTTCTCTCTCTCTCTCTCTCTCTCTCTCTCTCTCTCTCTCTCTCTCTCTCTCTCTTTTCAAACATCAAGAATTGCAGTCGCAGTTAGAATTTAATCTGCTATTTCATAGAAAGGTTTATTACATGTTTATCGCAATATACGGTGGATAACACTCATGGGATAAATTTTTGATATTCCACTGCGTTCTTACGCCACGTGACGTCATAATTAAACATTACGTAGGTTCAGGCGGTTGATTGACGTAGAATAAAAAAGTGAATTATTTTAATTCAGTTGAGGGGTGTTGAGATGTAAATGTGTTAAAGAATATATCTCATGATTTGCGATGGTATATGGTTTTTATCCATCTCGTTGTGTGTTTTCTAGAAAACACACAACTCGTTGGATAAAAATCATATAACATCGGAAATCATGAGGGATCCTATATGTACAGTTTACTAGTTTCCGGTTGTAACGTTATCAGGTCCTGGTCTTATGAATAAACCATGCAATCAAGTATGAAATACATCGCCATTTTGTATTATCTACGACAGTTAACACCAGGAAGCAGGAAGGGACAGAAGGTTTGTCATATTTTCTGTATTTATAAACAATAAAATTTCTTAATTGGAATTTAAAGTTCGAAATGTTTCAATATTCGTTCAGTTAAAAATACAAAATCGATGAAAATGTCATTATAACATGCTGAAAATAAAGGTATGTGTATGTCCCCGAAATACCAGACATTATTTTTTTCATCATGATGAATTTAAAACTATAAGTGACAAAATATCAGCTTAGAGTTAGGAATTATCCAATAAAAAGACAATTGCAATCTATCATCATTGAATAATTATTAACAAATCATGCATGTTATCAACAGAAGGAAGTTAAGGCATTCAATAGATTTGTGTCAAAGATTGTAAACACTTTACCTCTATGGTAAAAACATGGTTTGAAAAAGTACGCACAAAGAACTAGAAGGGAAGTATATATATATATATATATATATATATATATATATATATATATATATATATATATATATATATATATATATATATATATATATATATCGTTAACCCTGAACCCCAAGAGATGTACATTTCAATTTTTCATTTTACATTATTGATGTTTTATGTTTTTTCAACAAAACAAATATCTCGTTTTAAACCATTCTTTGCGAATGCATTATATGTCTACAAAAATATACATTGTAAGTATGTGAATACTAAACATATATGTGCGTGTATCAATTGTAAATATAATGTATGAAAAAACGGGTAGTTCATGAACGAGGAAAAGATATCAGTTACATAGAAAGTGCGTTTTTTCACTTAATACAAAAACTACCGTTCATATAAGGAACAAGGAACAATATTACTCAAGTGTAAATAGAAGGGGCATTAACCAATGACAGTTTAGCAAAACAATGTGTAACTTGAATTGCTTTTGCAAAAATCTAAATGTTATCCAAAAAGGTAGAAATGGTTATCATATTACAACATATTACAGCAAGGCTAACAATGTAATTTGTGAAAACGCAACTTAGATCAAAAACACCGAATAAGTTTTGTTCTTACGGTTGTGGGCATTTTATACTACGCTAATCTCTGAAAGAAAAAGAGATATGCATATGAATTACTATAAAATCATGCAAACCTTAAGCTTAAAGTTAAATTTAATGGAATTTTTCTTCACTAAATAATTGTGTATAGCTTTAGCTAACAAATTATCATTTAAAACTTAAGGCAAATTTGATGGGTTTTTTAAGCCTAGCTTCCTTAATACATGATCAGAAAATAATGGCGTCAAATAAATAATAATCGTTTGCATGTGAAATTGAATGATATATGAATGTGTAACTTTAAATGGATTGATATGAATGTATTGAAAACAAAAACTAAAATAGAATTCCACATAAACCATGTTTACCATACCATGTTTAAGGACACACGCAGCGTCCCTCCGTTTTTGATAATTTGCCTTGATAAATTATTTCTTCTTAATTTTCATTTAAACCTGTTCATCTAGGGTGCATTACTTTTTTTTTTAATACTTTTTGAATCCTTCTTTTTATATTACGCAAAAATCAATTGAATGCTTATTTATAAAGTCATAGTATATATTTTTCAATTGAAACTATACATCCGAATAGTAAAATATCATATGACATGAAAATATAATTTTGGAATTTCGTTGTAGATATCTTAACATTTTGACAGTAGGAAAAATAAAAAATAATGGAAGATAGGTCGCGTCTGACCTGGAGATGATTTTAGACATAGATATGACTACAATGTATTCATTTTATATACATATCGGAAAAAATGCTCCTTGGTATAACAGTATTCGATTCTTATATTTAAATTAATTTTGATGTTAATTTTCATGAAATATTTTTTATCATCTCTTTAAAGCCATTAAATACTAGTATACGGTTTTTGTCGGGGGTATGAATTTTTGATGGGACAGCAATAAAAAATGTAATTTATTACGCTTCTGCTGCCAAATAAATTGCCTTTGGCGGGAATTTTTTTTAAATAAAAAAAGATATGTTTTAACGAATATATTTCAAAAGAACATAATCATTAAAATGGTTATGTAAGTTTCAACTTACCATTAAGCATTCATTTGATCAATATCAAATACATTTAAGACGCGCTATGACGTTTACTTGTGCTCATACGCAGTGATCAAGGTTAGGGTTGAAGATTGAAGATAGTTGAAATCATATTGAAAACAAGTATTCCTTTTAAAGGAATGATCGACATGAAATATCATTGGTCAGCTCTGTTTTTATAATATACGCTGCATGCAATAAACTATATATAGCACTGTTTTATTGATTTCCGAAATGGCAAGGCATGAATGATCTTTACTTTTAGAAGGCGAATTATACTTCCAACTAATATTCTTACGCATATGTGAATAAACGTGATTTGAATCATTATGTAAGTAACTCTATAAATGTTTTATTTTCAGAAAACGGATAAGATTATCGTTTTAGTAATCTACGTCTAATTAAAAATTTAAATAAAGTTGTCATTGCATAGTAAATAAAATAATGCAAGGCGCAATGCGTGCGCATATAGTTAAATTTGCCAGATGCCTCATATGGACACAACTGTGATCGGCCGAAGCCGATCACAATACACAATAAGTATCTAAAGTGACTTTATAATGTAGAAATGACGTCATAAATATTGCCTTAGGGTATAAGTTTACTCAGAATGAAAAAAAATTCACTGATAATAATGGAAAACCATTTATTGTGTGTTAAAGACCTATCATGGTAGTGCTATTTTTCACTTCCAAAAAAGTAGGTCAATGACCTTCTTTCTGAGATAATGTCTGTTTAGTGTCACTGCCATTCATAAACTGAATTTCATTTTTGAAAGAGTTTAGCCATTTGTATTATTTTCACAATTAAGAAAATCTTAATCATAGGGTAAAATTGTTAAGGATTTTTCTTGAATTAAAAAAAAATATGGCCATTATCTCAGAAAGTAGGTAAACTCGACAAAACAAAACACTTATTAGGCTTGTTACTGATTGTTTACAGATATTTGTGGGGTCGATAAAGTCCATAAAAGACTCGGCTTCGCCTCGCCTTCTGTGGACCGACCCCAAATATTTCTGTAAACAGTCAGTAACAAACGTAATAAGTAATATTATTATTATCATGCATATGGTCTTTATCGTATAATAAATCTAATTTTACTCTGTGATACTAATTATAACAAATACAAAATAGAGATCCCATTCATATTACAGTAGATGGTTGGCCATGGATCCTGAGTACAGCCTCCATGATGTGGCACGGTGTCATCTTTGTGAGAGTCCGGGCCCCCAGTTACACTGTATCATTTGCAAAGAATATCTGTGTAAATACTGTAAGGAAAAACATCTTTCTGATGAATTCAAAGAACACAAAGCGGTACCTTTGAAATTTATTTCTAAATGTAAAAAACATTCTTTAAAAATATGTTATCTTTTCTGCGAACGTTGTAACGTTCCACTTTGTGGGGAGTGTGTTTCTTCTGGGAAACATAATGATCATGACTTTGCTAACGTAGTGGAAAAACTCGAAAACAAAAAATGCGTTTTGAAAAAAGATTTAAAAGAGCTTAAGAAAAGCATTTATCCTAAATATTGTGAGATAGTATCTGGTTTTCCAATTCAGAAAGCTGATCTGAATAAAAACTTTCAAAAATTAATAACAGTTATCAACAAACATGGAGAAGAAATGCGCAGAGAAATAGACAATGCTATGAAGGAACTAAAAGCTGATCTTTTTGAAATGAACTCAAGACATCTTACCGCCCTAGACTGGCAGGAAGATAAAATCAAACATAGTGTTTCTGAAATCACACATTTCATTTCTGATCTGAATAAATTACTGAAGACCAATAAGATGAATAAAATTTGTGCTTACAAATCCAGGAATTCTGAATTCAAAAGATACCCCACAAAACTTCAACTCAGCTTACCAAGTTTCATCCCTCAAAAGATCAATAAAGAACAAATTTATCAACAGTTTGGATTTCTGCCAGCGTTATCTATCAAACCGCTCATTGATAAACCACAGATCATTGCATCTATAAACACCGAGTATAGAGGTTTAAAAAATGTGTCCTGTCCAAGTGATGAACAAATATGGACATGTGGTTTTAATGACATAGTCATGAGACTCTACAACCTGCAGGGAGAGGTTGTTAAGTCAATCCAAACTAAGACCCTCCAAGGGCCAAGGCACATGTCAGTGACAAGGAATGGAGATCTAGTTTACACTGATGAAGATGCTCGAACTGTAAACATAGTAAAGAATACACAGATACATTTCAGGGTCAAGGTCATCAGACTACGTAGGTGGAGACCTCTTTATGTCTGTAGTACCTCGTTTGGAGACTTCTTGGTTCTAATGGACAGTGATGATGAAAGGCAAACAAAAATTGTGCGTTACTCTGGCTTCAAAGAAAAACAAAGTATTCAGTACAATCCCATGGGACATCCTTTCTATGTATCCGGATTTTCCCCTAAATATATATGTGAGAACAGAAACCTAGACATCTGTGTGGCTGACCTTAGAGCCGGTGCATTAGTGGTGGTCAGTCAGGCCGGACATATCCGGTTTACCTACACCGGTCCTTCCTCCAAAGCCAGGAAAACATTTAGTCCAATCGGCATTACTACAGACAGCCAGAGTCGAATACTGACTACAGATTGTTACAACAACTGTATCCACATCCTAAACTACGACGGACAGTTTCTCTGCTACATTGACAACTGTTACTTACAGGATCCACGTGGTTTATGTGTGGACACCAGGGACAACCTCTTTGTCGCCGAAAGGTCAGGTAGAGTGAAAAAAATCAAATACTGCAGATAATTAAACTGTGTGAATTATATTAGATCAATACACATGTAAGTTTACTTATGCTGTTGACTTTACTTAGTGAATATTATTTGTGAACAGTATATAATATGTAAAGAGTCTGAATGAGACATTTATTTTAGCAACTTACTTTGTGAAAATTAAATGTGTATATATAAAGTACATGTATCAGAATGTTGATGAAATGTTTTGTAATGTCAGTTGTATATTGGCGTTTTTCATATAATTAGAGACTTTTGAATATAATTATATCATATAATCATAATTATATCTCTAATGTTCTTTTGCAATTGATCTCAGTAAAAAGAATTTAACAGACGTTAGTTATTAAAGATTTTAAAAATCAATTAATCCTTGTCTCATGTTGACTTTATGTTCTAGCTGTGTTAATATAAAACCTACAGATCTTTTGATAATCCTTGATTATCTACTTCAAAAACAGAATTAAACTGGGCCTAAGAAAAAAATGGTTTGTTTCCGCTTTCCCAACCGACCCTAGCTTTACCGCCGACTCCAATTTTTTTTAAGGATATTTGAAAGAAAATCGTTTGTTTCCGTTTTCATCCGATATGGAAAAGTTTTTACTCACCATTTTGGTCACAGAATCGCTTGTAGCAGTACTCTTTTCCAATCAGTATAACTCAAACGTTTTTATTCAAAATGGTTGTATGTTCCCAAGTGTTGTAGATATTGGTAATACTCTAATCACTGGCAGAGGAAGAATCTGATATATAATATCGTTTTTCTTTGGTTTCTTTAGGCCACCTCAATAGTCAGGAAAGATAAAAAGTATTTCTCATGTTCAACCATTCGGCAGAGTCATTATATAGCTTGCATGTATTGATAACATTACAGTACTGCTCAATACACACTGCAGTATCTAAAAAATTATATATATAAAATTCCGACCTACCGACCCAACTTTTTTCAGCATGAAAGTGGAAACAAACCATTATTATATTAGGCCTTGTTGTTACTGTCACTAGTCTGTAGAAGTTTTCTGTGAGCGGGTCAGAGAAGCTCGATATTAATATTTGACAAGTATTATATCTTAATGTTCACACATTAGAATTCAAATTCAACTTCATTTGTATGTGAGGTAGACATATTTTATCATTAAAAAAATATTGCTATCAAACGTTTTATTTGTGTTTTGTGTAGATATCTTTGATTGGAAACATGTGGTGCACAGGAATTATATTACTAATCCACAACCAGTGTTGACATGCATGTTAATTAAGTTTGAATTAAATCATTTATCTATAAATTTGAAGCATTTGTAAAAGTATTGATCTTTTTCAATTTTTGAGATGTATGTTTTATTTATATGTGCATGTATTTTAAAATTCACAACTAACATTTATTTTAGCAACTTATTTGAGAACTTCGTGAAAATAAAATGTGAATACATAATAATGTACATGTATTAGAATGTTGATGAAACATTTTTTAATGTCAGATGTATTGTGTAAACAGCATGTCTATGTTTAAACATTTTGTGTAAATAAACAAACATATTGATATATAAATGTTTGGAATTGTAAAGTATTATACAACACATTTTTAATTGATAAAAAAAGCTTTTATTTTTAGAAATGGATAGTTCCATCAACTTAACATGTCGTAAGGAGAACCATTCAACTGTACAGATAGGTTTTTAAAGCCTCTATATAGGCGCTTTTCATCTAATTATAGTTTTTGAATATAACTATATCATCAAAAGATAAACTGTTCTTTTGCAACTGCGCTCAGTATTAATAGACATTAGTTATCAAAGATTTTAAAAATCAATTAATCCTTGTCTGATGTTGAAGTTATGTTCTAGCTGTTTTAATAGTAAATCCTACAGATCTCTTGATAATCATTGATCATCTACTTCAATAACAGAATTAAAGTGTTGTTACTGTCACAAGTCTGTAGAAATTTTAATTGATTAGAGAATTTCGTTATTAATATTTGACAAGTACTGTGGAATCATCATTGTTCGTGGGAGGGGGGGGGGGCAATGTTGGTGGCTTTCGTGAGTAACCCTTGCCTATGAATTCACATCCCAACGAATGTATATACATGTACAGGCATTTGTTTATTTATTTACGAAGTAGAAACTGCTACCAACGAAATTACGTCCCCACAAACCAGGAAAGATTTGGTTACGCACGAACATTGATCCCCACGAATAAAAATGATTCAACAGTATTATAGCTTAATGTTCACATATCAGAATTCAAATTTGGCTTCATTCGCATATAAGGTAGAAATATTTATCATTAGAAAAATTATTTTGCTATAAAAGTTTTATTTCTGCTTGTTAGATATCTGTAAGTGGAAACATGTTATATTACTATAATTCACAACCAGTGTACTTAATGGTGTCATGTATGTTAATTAAGTTTGAATAAAATCATTTATTAATAAATTTGAAGCACTTGTAAAAGCATGAATGTTATTTCAATTTTTGAGATGTATGTATTATTCATTGGGCATGCATTTTAAAATTTCATAACTGAATTAAATACCAAAAAAATACAATCTTTTATAGTTAAACATTTTAGTAATTATGATTTAGTAGACAGTAATATAAAAAGGGAGGCAACTTATTTCTTTATGATAATTGTTTTCTCCTTGATTCTTGATGTATGTTTTGGCGTTCTTTGCGTTGATTGGTTTTCTGATCGTTGCGTCATCGGAGGATGTGACGTATTTGACCTTGCTGTCAAAATATCTTCCAGCACTATAGAGTTAGGTCCCTTGACAATAGTGAATTCCCACAAAACCCAGTAGCGTCCCTTGAGTTCGTTTGTTCCGGCGATACGTAAACTTCCGCCAGCGGTATGTGTACGAACAGTGGAGCGCCAGATATTGTCATTCCCTTTTTCAATTCTGCGACCGTTCACAACTGCTTTGATTATATCACTTGAACGAAATCGAATATTTATCGAAGACTCTTCTGGCAACTCGCGCACAAGTGGTTCTATTAACTGACAGTGAAACTGTGTTGCGGAAGAATAAATAACAGGAAATGGTAATGCGTTAAACATAGCACCTCTTGTGCAATCAATCAGGAATAGCAAAACTGGCTCGTAAGGTCCAAAATCACTTTTGCAAAATATCTGCAACTTGTAAAATCCCTTCTCTGGCAGATGACCTCTAATCTTAAGGATATTTTCAGCCTTCTCTAACAATATATACTTTTCGATATCTTTTATTTTGGATTCGGAATGCGTCACTCTACACGTAACAGGAAAATCTTTTCTTGTGGGTATTGTAAGCTCCAAATCACCGTCTTTAGGGCTTATAATCATGGGGGAGTCGGCCCCTGGCTCAAATCCATAGTCTTGGTAATCACAGCGAGATATCCAAATACCCAGGTGTTTGGGATATAAATAAACGATTGGCTCCGTTTGTCTACAACGTAAAACATACGACACAACCTCATGAAGGGTCGTGTCGTTTTGATCAGTACTTCCAAAAACTGTCAGTCGAAACTTCCCGACTTTTGGAGGGCGTACTCGAACTGAAAACAAGTTGTGGTCTGGATTTTGCACCAATGTGTATCTCTTCAGTATTTTGCCGTTAATGTCCGTTAAACGTGCTAAAACGTTATAGAGAGTTATAGAAGTTCCCTTTAGAAATACTGTTACGGATAACGTCACAGGAATCACAGCCTCGCTATGAGACACGAGCTCCACGCCCCATTTAAAAGCTGTGATTGTTCTGTTCACATGTTTACTGAACGCCTGCAGAGTAACCGGCTTCTGAAGAAGCTGCCATGGTCTGCTTTCTTTTCTACTCTTCTCCATGTATGGAAAATGTGTCGAAATTAACTGATCAGGATCGGTTAAAAAGTAGAAGTTTTCAAATTCCCGGATGTAATGACCCTCCTCATCAACAGTACCAGCGCCCAGCGTACAGTCAATCAAACACCACTGGCCGACCACGTGAACAGCATTCCAAGCGTGATTGGTCGAATGGGCGTACTTGAAAGGTTTTGTTGGGTTGTACCCGTATCCTTTAAGATATCCATAGATTGTCTTTACGGGGATGCTGGATAACCTGTAATTAAAAAATACTTTTGAAGTCAATGCAAAAACTACCGTAAATCCGAGGGTATTTTTCGCGTGTCACAAGATTTGCGAAAATTGGGGAAATCTGTAACATTTTCAATTTGCATCCGACATTTTATGCGATTTAAAAAGTTTCTTATAGAAAATGATACAGGATATAACTTCTGCGTATTCAATTATTTCCAATTTAAAAGAGGTCGCGAAAAAGCGAAAATTAGATCATCGCGAAAACAACTGGATATACGAGTATTACTATTTGAAAAGCATACACGGTATGTACGTTGACCCGATTCCAATACTTGGTAAACTTTGGTGTCTTCATTACCTGCAGAGTTCAGCAAAGAGTTCTGCGTAACCATAACAAAGGGCTACATTGGTATGCATCGTAAACTCAGCGGCCACTGGCTTTTTGTAGTTTTTTTTAGAAAGGATCGAAGATCTAATCTGCAATAAATAAAACGAAATACATTAGCCTACATATAAAATGCACATTTTTTATATAAACATTCATTAAATTATTTTTCGATCCCGTATGTAAAGGGCTTTTGTGTAAAAAAGAATCTCGAAAGAGACAACCCTAAGGAGGACGTGGGCCATCTTGTACATTTGAGGATCAAAATGTAAACATTTTCTGACCTGGTTTGTTTCTGCCCAAAACTGGCCAAAACTATTCTCAAAAGACCAAAAGGAATTAATATTTGGTTTTTCGTGTTATTTTATATGCAAGTTACGCATACACAAACAGAACATGGCTTTTTTATCATTTACAACAGCTGTAGAACTGCGCAATAAAAAGTTGCAAGACTTATTTTGAAGATTTAAACACCTGAAAAAATATGAAAGTGGTTCGTTGGTGTCTTCTCTACAATTCTAACATTGTTTACATTTTGATCCTCAAATGAACGATAGCCGTACATCCCCCTTCAGCATGACGTGGAAACAATTTAACTTTGTTGTATGCATTGAATTACGAGTAAATGTGTCAGTATTGCCTAAATCTATACAATGTATATAATTACTTGACATCCTTTGAGATTAAAATTCACGTTCACAAGCCTTTTGATAATAAGATTATAAAGTCGTGTATAATTTGTACAGTAGGGAATAAACACCATTACAAATTGATACATCGTGTTCGAAGAATCAAGTTAATTGGACTTATATGACATTTAAAATTTGCCATCTGCTTAGTACACAGATTTATACTTACTCCACGTGGTGACAGATCCAGTAATAGAAGGCCCGGACACGACCCAAGTTGGACTTGGAGGCTTTGGACAAATACCTGGACAGGTTCTGTAGGGAAAGCTCTGTGGATTTGGGGGCCTGTGAAGAAAATCCGGAAATAGTTGTAACGTGATGTGGAAATAGCGATTTATTCTTACAATGTAATTGTCATAACTAACTTACTTTGGCTGCATAGCTATCGACTTTTTTGAACATGGATATATCTGAAATGATGTCATCCCTTCTGAGAGTGGGCGGGGTCGGCGCTAGTTTCTCGTCAACAATTGGCTGAACACTGATGAGGCGGTTCTCTGATAGAGTTGTGACGTCAGAGATGTCACATCAAGGTTTGGAAGAGCATCTCCCCATCACGGTCAGCCACCCACGAGTTTAATTGATGACATCATATAACTGTCCAGTTGTTCTGTAGATATAAATGACATTGCATGGTAATTTTCCTTAATAAACTAATGCAACCTACTCACTCAAGTAAATAAAACAAATCATACTGAAGTATTAGATACATAATCATTTTATTACATGTACTATAATCATTTACTACATAAAATAAGACCCTATCCCTCAAGAGTAGGATTGTCGTGCATTTCTATATATAATGCATAGTTTATAATATAGAGGGTTCGACGACTCTTTCCACCTACTAGATAAACAGAAAGGAAGCCGATCATTATTCATCGATCAATTTACATGTAGCTGATTTTATATCCAATCGGTTTAGAGGAAAAGAGTTCTTTTTCCTCTGCAGAACTTAAACTTTAATTTCAAAAGGATATTTTTTTCTACAAAAGTCCGTCTTGTATGTATTTATATTATACATACCCAGTATATACTTGTCGATACGTGTGAACTGAAATACATACATCATTTTACCTGTTTTATTTACTTACCCCCCGCCCGTTTTAGAGTCAAATAAAGCTGATAACGAGAACTCACAATAAAACTTTATCATTACTTAACAAGAACTAAAATCTTATATCCTTGCTCTTACTTGGTAGCGTTGAAGTGAAACATATATCTTCTTAGAACATGGATTTGAATTGCACTGGATTATTTTGCTAATAATAAACTAACGTATACAAACCAGACTGAGTAGATGATTCTCCATTTCTTTACATGGTTTCTGACCAATCCATAACGCACCTTCGGTTTGTTTTAATTAACATGTAATGACGTTCATATTTTCCATACCAGAATATCTCATTAAAAAATCAAGCCACGATGTGGAAAACAAGTCCAGTTTCAAATATTCAAGAAATCGCAAAGCATTCCTTTCGATCACTACCTGAAATTTTTGTTTCGAAATTATTTCTATTTTTTACATGCGTTTTATATGGTTCCGATGAAAATCTCTTGTGAAAGGAAAGTTAAAAAACAAACACATTTGCTTTGTTTTAAAATCTCTCTTTGGATGACCAGGCACGCACGTAAAACAAAGCGACGGATTCTATAAGTGTCGCTTTAACGAGGCTGGGGGATGGCTGCCATATTGAAGCGTTTTTATCTCTACACAAAAAAGATTTTCACTTTAAGGTCCTATAACTCTTACATTGTACTGAAATTGTCTTTTGAAAAAATGGATATGATGGTATTGAAGCATTACTTAAAGAGTCAATCGATGGTAACCAAGGGATACAAGATGCCAAAAAATCATTTTAGCTGTTTTACAGCACCTTTTTAACTTTTCAAAGGGAGGTAACTTGTAAAACTCCAAATATTTTGATCAGATATTTTCTTTCTTTCTTTTTTATTTTAATTTCACCATCGAAAATATTTTTTTAATGCTCAATCTTTATTACACATGTATTGATTATTATCATGTTAAAATTTGGAAATAATCTTGTGGCTACTTTTTTTTCTTTGCATATTTGCATTTGTGTGAAAAATACATTTTTGGTAAAAATGTGATATTTTTCTTTATAACAAATAATGTTATGTTTTTGTTATTGTGTTAATTTTTTGTAATGTTATTGGTTTGTTTTGCGCTTATTAATATTTCATACATTTTTCATAATTTTTTTTTTTTACATAATGTGCAATTTTTTCAGATGCAATAAATGATAAAATTTATGAAGATTGTGATGTAGTCTTTCGCATCAAGATGTAAATTAAGATTATATGAAACATTTCTGCAAATTTAGTGAATTTTGGAGAATTTTTTTTTTTGACCCCCCCCCCCCTCCACCCAGCCTCCTTAAAAAGAACTCCGTACCAGCGCACTGCATGTTTTATTGTTTACAGACTTAAAAGACCACCGCTACTTCAAATTGCGTGGTCGGGGGGGGGGGGGGGGCTCTAAAACAGTGAAGCTATATTCTGTAAAAGATGGATTGTTTATCTAAAAAAAATCTTATTTTCTAGGCGCTCATGTTTAATTGTTATCAAATTAGTACACTTTTTGACTACGTTCTCAAGGTATGTGTAAATGCCCCCCCCCCCCCTCTCCTGATTTTACACTTGATTCCCCGCGCAGGCTTCTCCTTTAATTTACGTGCGTGAATACTTGACTTCAATTTATCTATGAGATGAATTGACATTTTTTTTTTTTTTTTTTTTTTTTACAACTTTTTTTTTTTTAATTTGCAATTTTTTGTAATTACATTTTTCACATTCATACATACACAAACACACCATAGATCATTAGTAATTATACTATAAAGTTGATACAATCAGGAAGAAAAAAAAAACTATGACTTCTGCTCTAAATCATGTATATATTAAATATTACAGAAAAGATTTTTCCATTCAGACCATATTGTAATATGTTTGTAAAAAAAAGAATTTCTAATTGCTAGACAACTTTCAATTTCATATCTAAAATGTAAATGACACATTAGTCCAGCAATGTTTGGGGTTTTTTTTTTATTACAAAGACATTGAAAAATATACTGTTTAGTAAATAGAATTAGAAAGTTAATGACTAAATTTGACTTTGAGAGAGGAGCCTCTCCGAATAATATGTTGATTACATTAAAACCAACTCTCTTTGAGACAGTATTGTAAATATGCATACTCAAACTATTCCAGATAGCAAGTACAGTAGGACAAGATGTGAAAATATGTTCAATGGTTTCAACTTCACTCTTGCAGAAAGTACAAGTGTCATTATCAACTAATTTTAGCTTTTTCAAGTAAGCTTTAACCGGAAGAAGTCTATATAATGTTCTATATTGTAACCATTGTATAGAAGAGTCTTTAGTGACCTTGAAACATATTTTAAACACATCCTGTAAAATTAATTCAGGATATCCTCTTTGTACAATAGTGGAATTCCATCTTCTAATTGATGTTGGTAAAATACCTACTGTATTAGTATTGAATAGTTTGTAAATATGCTTGGTACATTTCTTGTTTAAAAGAATTTCAACACAATGATAAGGAACAAAGGGACCAATAATATTGCTGTAGGTTTCCTTAAAGAACTTTGAACCTTTTACAAACTTTGCTACAGCCCTGATCATACTGTTGTATTGCATAAAACATATTTCAAAATTGAATTTCTTTTCAAAATCAGATTTTGATAGAAATGATCCATTTTCATATAAAAAGTCATTCACAATTTTAACACCTCTTCTGTACCATTCTTTATAAAACACAGGCTTTTATCCACCTTAATTTTAGAATTAAACCAAACTGGAGCATATGTTATGTAATCATTTGAAATTTGACTTTGGTTAAAATGTGTATTCAATACAATTAGCCATGACTTCAGAACGTCTCTCCAAAAAGTGTTGGTACAGTTGTTCAAAAGATTTTCAATAAAAGCATCACCAAAATCCAAAAATCCACTGACAATATCTCCAAACACTGTTTTAAAAATACTCAGCCAAGATTGTCCCCAATGCACTAGTCTTTGTATCCAAGAACACTTTAAAGAAGTTATAAAATGATTTAGGTTCACCATATTCAGACCTCCTGCAAAGAGGTTTTGTGTCACGACTGAGCGTTTAATTTTATCACACTTGGATTTCCAAATAAATCTAAAAAAATCATTGTTCAAAAAATTAATTGTTTCTATTCTTGGATTTGGTAATGAAATAAGTAAATGTTTATTTTTGGAATAATTAGACTTTTAAGTACAGTAAGTCTTCCTATGGGAGTAAGAATTCGCCTTTCCCATTGTTGGATGAGTGCAGAGATTTTTGGAATTTGAATATTATAATTTAATTCTGGAATTTGTTCCAAGTCAACAGAAAAATGAATACCTAATAATACAAATTCAGTGGCTCCCCAATCTAATTTCCATCTAGAGTGATGAAAGACTTCAGATGAAATTTTTTTGGAACCAAACCATATAATTTTTGTTTTTGAGCTATTAACTTTCAAACCCGATATTTTTGAAAATAATTCTAAAGTTTCAAGAGCATTAAATAGAGATGAAGCAGAACCGTCAAGGATGAGGGATGTATCATCTGCATACTGGGGTATTTTATGTTCTCTATCATACACAAAAATGCCTCTAATATCTTTATTTTGTTTAATTAGTATAGCCAATATTTCAGCACAAAGAATGAAAATATATGGGGCTACAGGGTCACCCTGACGACATCCTCGCTGTATTTCAAACTGTTGCGACAGAAAGCCGCTTTGGAGAACAGCCGCTTTAAAATTTGTATTGAGAATTTTTACCCATTTGATGATATGAATTCCAAATCCAAAAAAAAGTAACACCTTATAAATGAATGACCATGAAATTGAATCGAATGCTTTTTCAAAGTCAATAAGCATGAGTAATCCAGGGATATTCTTGACTTCTGTATAAGACACAAGATCATAAATAAATCGTGTATTTTCACCAATGTATCTACCCTGTATAAAACCAGTCTGAGTATTAGAAATAAGTAAATCCAGAGTAGATTTTATCCTAAGACTGACACATCCAGATATTAACTTGTAAAAAACATTCAATAGTGTAATTGGTCGCCAGTTTTTTAGGACTTGCCTAGGTTTGTCACCTTTAGGTAGGCATGATATAACTCCTAACCTCTGAGACACTGGCAATTCTCCACGTAAAAATATTTGGTTAATTGCTTTTGTTATATAGTTTTTAAGATCAGCCCAAAAGAACTTATAAAATTCAGCTGAGAAACCATCACTTCCAGGCGACTTGTTATTTTTCATGCTTTTTAAAACACTTAATATTTCATCTTCACTGAAGTTTTTATCTAAAATTTTAGAATGTTGATTTATCTAATTTTGGAATATTATGAGACTGGATAGTTGATTCTAAATCTATATCAGAAAGCTCACAGTCTGCATTTTTAAACAGCTTCTCATAAAAAGATTTCACCTCATCCATGATTTCTAACTGATTATATAAAGTCTTCTCTTCTGATACTACAACTTTTTAAATAATTTTATTAAGAAAATTTCTTGACTCTAAATGACAGAAATATTTAGTAGGTTTTTCTCCTTCATCTACCCATTTTGCACGAGAGCGTATGAAGTGTCCTCGTAATTTTTCTTTTCTCTCAAGAGCTGCTTGTTTTTCCTCTAACAATGAAAGATCAACTACATTACTATTTTCTAGCTCATTAATATCTGATATCAGTTGCTTTTCTATCTTGTCATTGTTCTTCTTCCTATAAGATGAATATGAAATTGTCAAGCCCCTTATTTCCATGAGAAGAATTTCCAAAAATGCAGACTCATCTATGGAGTTTTTATATTGATTTTTAACTGACTGAATGACTTCTTTAACTTTTTCAACATAGGTTCTATCCCGAAGTAAATTATTATTAAATTTCCATAGCCCTCTACCTCTTAAAAAAGTATTAAATTTAAATTCAAACACAACAGCAGAGTGATCTGACCTATACCCAGAATTGATTGAGACATTCTCAACAATATTTGAAAGATTTTCTGAAATCAATATATAGTCAAGTCTCCCTTGTTTTAGTGGATTTCTCTTACTCCATGTATAAGCTTTTTTATCAGGGTTAAGAATACGATAGTATTCAATCAGACCTAAGTCACTCATCATTTCTAGCAATTTTTCTTTGGCTTTTGGATTATTAACATGTGAATAATTCTGAGTGTCAAGAGTTTGATTGAGGGCTATATTAAAATCACCACAAAGAATATAATAATCATTGTCAAACTCTAAAAAACATTCGCGTACTTCTTCAAAAAAAATCTGGACAGTCAGTGTTGGGTCCATAAATATTAATCATTGTAACTCTATTGTCATCAATACTTAAATCCAAAGCTAATAAATTGCCATCACTGTCTTTCTTTTCTTTATTTAACTTTAATTCAAAATTATTGTTAAAAAAAACCAGCAACCCCTCGTGAATTTGAACAGAGAGAATTAAAAATGCACCTATAACCCCATTGAGTTTCAATAATAGTCTCAAGATCGGACGTAAAATGGGTGTCCTGAAAGCAAATAATTGAATACTCTTTAGATTTGTGAAAATTCAACACATCTCGTCTTTTGGATGGAGTGTCGAGTCCTTGACAGTTTACTGTTGCAATTTTGATTGTATCAACCATGGTCTGATATGGAAACTAAATAGACATTCATACTACACATTTATTCAAAAAGGCCTAAAGAAGAGATGAATTAACATGATATTGGACTACACTACTGAGCACTATTAGAACAGAAAATTTGATTTTTGATTTTCAGACATGCACATTTATATTTATCTTTCGACGGTTTTCTTTCATGCAACTACAATATGGTCTCAAAGGTAATGTTTGTAGCTTAGTGAAAATTAAAGTAAATTAATTGCATTAATTAAGTCCCGGCTGTTGCAACAAGTATAAATCAAAGGCCTATGAGTCGACTCGCTCTGAACGTGTTGTTATTATATTGTTAGTAATACATAAAAAAAATTCTGTCTCTTGTAAATAAATTAAACATAGGTGAACAAAGATTACAGGGCTCATTGTGGCAGACATCACCTTTATGAGACCAGCTTTATCATATTAAATATTTTCGTATCTTTGATATATTGTAGCCATCGATAATAAGATACATCTATACTTAATTCATGTATTATTTTAAATTCTGCGTGTTGAAAGCAGAATGTCTGACAATCTGATTAAAATACAGATCTCTACATCAGCGCACAGCGCAGAGAGCTGTGCGCTTATGTAGAGATCTGTATTTTATTCAGATTGAATGTCTGATTCCTGAATCATCAACTCATGTCAGTTCTTTCATTCAACACGTTCTGTTGACATTTCAATGATAGACTGGCAATGCCTGCAAGACTGGCAATGCATAATATCGTAGGATAGAGACAAAGGACCAGTATAAGAAATAAGAACTAATTGCATTATATCGCACATTATCAATTCACGTTTGTGCTCAAAATCCACTCCAAAGAGATCCGATGACAGCAAGTGTCTTCTCGCTTCGCGAGCTGGGTTTTTCTAAAAATAGATTTTACGCTTAATATGGAACAAGGTTTTCCGCGAGTAAGTTGTCGAATTCATTGGCGGCCATTGAACAAAAACTACTTTGATTTGTTTTATTTTTTAAACATCAAGAAAACCACTTTTAAAATATATGTGTAAAAAAAGATAAAATTTGTTTAACCATTTCAAATTGGCAATCACGCAAACAAAAGAGGTTAATGAATTATTTTCATTAGCGCATGAATAAAATAGTGCAAAATTTTCGCAGAAACGGCTATAACAAGGACTCGCTCGCTTTCGCGAGCCGACTCAAAAAGTCAAGGAAAGATTTAAAAGATTATAAAAAAGATAATCGGACATTGACCAACGCTTAACTTTTACGGATCTATTTAAAAGAGACATAAGAAAAATTAAAATTAAATCGCATGCAGCTTATATAATTAATTCATTATGAACACCATTGAAAGGAAGCGTGCGTATTAAATCAATTAAAAGTTTGGTTATGATGTAATTTTTTACATTAAATATGTACGTATAATCAACGACAAGATTAAAGCTGTTTGGATGATCTCGATACATTCCACGTTAATGTTTTATAGTCATTAGTTAAACTGCATGAAAATTTGTATTCACAAAGCAAGAAAAGTTATTGTAAAAGTCATATTAACATTATCTTTAATCGCCTTTACTCTTATTTACTTAGAAAAAGAAAAGATGGTAAACGTGATCTTTACTCATATTTACATACAAGTAAGTGTTTGTAATGGCTCACTTTTACAACATCTTTACAGATTGTGTTAAAATACATTTACCGAAAGTAAATATTCCTTTACAACAGTAAAGTTCATCTTTAACAATGCCTTTATAAGTAAAGTTATTTTTACTAGACATTAAAGGTTGTAAATATTAACCATTACAAAACTTTACTTCTAATCAATGCATGCAATGTTGATATTTACTTGAAATTAAAGTTATATATACGGGTCATTATCAAAATATGCAGCCTTTTGCGTCAGTGTCAATTTAAAGGGGGGAAAATAATGTTCTGGGGAATATATACAGTACCATTGGATTTTAGAAACTTAAACCCATATTGTTGAACAAATAAATCGACAATTTTACTGCTTAAAGTATAAAAAAAATATTATTTGTTATGAGATTTCAGTGAATTTATGTTGTCATTAAATTTTTCCAACGTCTTTAACCTACAATATCTTCAATAATATTGATGTTTTATTCCAAAAATCGCCGTTAATTTTCAAAACAACATTCATATTTTAATTTCTGCTCTGCTCCTTAACAAGTTCTCTTTTAAAAACAATGAATTTGATGAGATATATGCTTGTACAAAAAATTTTTGTCATTGGTGTTACAAGGCAAATTATTTAAAAATATCTTAAAATACATCAAGTAAATAATATTGTACTACAGTTGGAATCCCCAAGATCATAGTGACATCATTCCCTGCGACTAAAAAGATAAATGTATCAGTGATGACATCATTGTGATAGAAAATATGGCAGAAAATGTTAGTATGCTCCGAAAAATACAATGTAAACTGTGTCAGTGGGATAACGTGCTATTTAAGGTTTTCTATTATGAAAGAACAAAAAAGTTTTTCACATAAATGATGAATGTTTATCACATTATAACATAGGCTATGTAGCTTCGTGTAGTATCTGTTCTCTTGGGTCATACTGCTACATTTACTATGGATACATCAGTGGTATAACGGTCAGTGGTGTAACCAAAAATTGTTGTTACACCACTGAAAAAACTGTTACACCACATGACATTATTTAATTATTTTACTTTTTCTTCCATTTCATTTATATTTTGAGCATTTTGAACAATTGTTATTAATCAATTTTACAAGTTAGACACTGTCACAATAAAGAAAGCTTGACTATTTAATTGCAATTGTGTTTTCTTAATCTGGAAAATGAGACCTGTTACACCATTGACATTATTTGAAACACCATTGACATTTTGTATGCTCTAATTATGTTTTACCCATTAAAATACATGATTAAAAGATAAAAGTAAAAACAAATTTATTCTTATAAAGAAATGAAATTATCCACATCATATTTTTATTAAAAAATCAAATTTTTTAATGACTTATAGTGTACAATAATATATGTTATTCCACTGACATTTCACATTCCCTATTATGTTATACTAAAATCTTTCAATACTTAAAGGTAACAAATGCTAGCTGAGCTTCAAAAAACATATATAGACAAAGAGGAAGTGTATATGCATTGTATGCATAGATTTTGGAGAAAATTGGAGAAATTTCAATTTTATTATCCAAAGTGTATGATTGATATGAGCTGGTGTTGTTTGTGAGATTGATGAGCCAAAGAAAGTTCGAACTCGGTACAAGGTGGATAAAAGTGTGTGGATGCCAATAGTAAAAAATATAACATCAAAGAATGAGTGAATTCATGTAAAAAAACATCTACATGCCATTTTTGTGTCAGTGGTGTAACACTGATTATAAGTGGTGTAACAGTGTGTCTATCTTCAGATTATGAAAGAAGGAGGCACGAAAACTTTTATTTAAGATCAAATTTATCATGTTTTAAATGCAATCAAAAATAGAAATCAGTTTATTTTACAAAATTCAACACGCTTATCTCTTATTTATTATCGCTAGGTCAGTGGTGTAACTTTTAGTCAGTGGTAAAACATAATAATCAGTGGTGTAACGTGTACATTTTTCTCCAAATAAAATTAATTGACAATGATTCATGTATATTTGAAAACACCAGTGCATTAACAATAATGTTTTTTTTATGCTCCATTAAAAGAAAAATCCAGTTGTGTTCTTTTTAATGCTCAAATTGAAAATTTGTTGAGTAACATCAAGACTTTGTCTCAAATGTTATGTTGGTCACTATGTAAATGTGTCAAATATTTTCTGTTATCTAATTCTAATAACTTTAAATGAAGTTTGTTGATATAAACTTTATGTCCATCATTTTAAAAGAATTATTTTATTTAATTTAAAATTTTTTTCCTATACTATATGCCTGTTACACCACTGACAAAATTTTCACAGTTCATTTAATTTTAGTCTAATTATCAACCAAATGGTAGATTCCAATGTTTGCAAATTTTTAGATGTTATACTTCATTGTTTGTTAAATGTGTTTTTTGCAATCAAAGTAATTTTTTCACCAATAATTTTCTCATGTTTTACATATCTTAAAAGTCTGCATATTTTGATAATGACCCATACTTACAAATTTTACTGGATTTTTATACTTGATATGTTTTTGTAGCTTTATTCCGACTTTCCAAAAAAATCAGACAAAAAATTATGTGAAAAAATTATTTTTTCGTAGAAACAACAATATTTATCAATTAAATACATAATTAAAAACACTCTAATCTTCGTTTATAACCCACGAATGAGTTGGGTCACCATTTGGTGGCTCTTGGTTTTTGACGGAGTCCCCTTGTTCTTTTAGCCAACAGCCGCTTGCTGCGTGGAGGGCATGTCTCTCAAAAACTTTTTGTCCAGGCTATCTTTAATTTTTCTCCATCCTCACTCTCCCATGAATAAGGATGGGACAGGAAGCCATTGTCCACCTCTTCATCGCTGCTCATGTATTTGTGGGCCTTTGGGAGCTGCAGAAACTGCTGAACTTTGGTCTTCTTTTCCTTTGACCAGCCAGACTTTTTTTCTATCGATACTTTTCTTCTTTTTAATTTAATTTCTGAAATAAGAAAAAACATATAATAAATTTCCTTTCCAAAAAGTCTTTGAAGTATGCCTTGACAAAGTTGAAAAATTTTGTTTCCTCTGATGCAACTGATCCATTTTGAAAATAAGGTCAAGGTTCAGGGGTAAATATTTTTAGTAAAGATGGCCTTATTGATACCCTTTCAAAATATAGGGATAACTAGATTCGATCTCGTTGCGAGCAACGAGTGGGTCTTCCGTCCGATTTTTGAATAGATTAGATTAAACTTATCATTTCAAAGATAAAATCGTAGATCTAAGCGAAAAAAAGAGAAAAAAAATTTGCGGCACTCGGAGCTCGAACCCGGGTCGCCCGGGCCAAGTCCACGACTCTATCGACTGAGCTACCCGGACTCTCGCTTCATAACTTTGACGCATAGTTTCTCGAGAATGCCTTGATCGATTTTAAAACAAATTACATATTCTGAATCAGTAAGAGGGTCACTATAAGGTGTAAAAATTTCAAAGAAAAATATCAAAAAATAAAAAAGTCGAAAAATTCAATTTTTCAAATTTCCTTCCGGCGGACATTCTCATGACCGAGGTGCACCAGAAAAACGCTAGATCTATTATCTCTGAAAATTTCAGTCTTTTATCTGTACTCGTTTTTGAGAAACACGACAGACAAAATTGACTTCGTAAAATCGTAAACGGACGATAACTTCTGACCGGAAGTGTTTTTTCAAAAATAAAAAAAAATGTATCAGCTTTAGATTAAAAGCACGTTAATATTGAAAATTTAAGCGAAATCGATCCAGCCATCTCCGAGAAATCCTCTGCACAAAATCGGTAAGAAAAAAAAAGAATAATAAGAAGAAAAGTGAGAAAGAAACAATAGAATAATAGAAGGGTCTTCCGCTGAAGACGGAAGACCCAAATAATAAAAAAAGTGAAAAAGAAACGAAGGGTCTTCTGCTGAAGACGGAAGACCCTAATAAGAAAATTGAAAAAGAAACAATAGAATAATAGAATAAAAAAGAATAATACGCTCAAGACGGAAGACCCTAATAATTTTAGGCTGTTTTTTGTCAAAATCGTAATGAAAGAGTGTTTTCAACTTGTACTAAAGTCAAACAACCCCTTTAAATTGAATATTTCGGTTAGAAAATCAATAAAAAAAAAATGGAGAGAAAGAAAGAGAGAGAAAGAAGAAATCTTGGCTCCGGCGACGCCTTTGCAGGTATCATAACAGTATTTCAGCAAAGGTTCACGTCAAAACATGGCTGACGCGAAATAATTCCCGAATTTCTCTTTAAATTTGGGGCGTTTCCGCCCGGGAGAGGAGCTGATTTTTTGTATGAGATGAAAAACGATGTGCGAGATGTCTGACTACACAGGTTTGGTAACAGTGCGATGTCATTTGAATTATTGATGCGTGTTTTTGTCTGGAGGGGGGTGAAAAGACCCAAGCTTGATTTTCGTCGTAAATAAATCGAAAGTAGAATTTTGAGGTGTGGATCTCGGATTCGGTTAACGAAAATTAGGGGAAGTAAAGTCCTAAAACAATGACTGATGCATTTTACACATGTATTTCAGTGTTGAGATTTTTTTTTCGTGTCGTTTATTATTGTGTTTGACTGTTTTATTTCAACAGGATTGATAAAATCATTATAAATGTAGAGATAACGAAATCAGTAACACGTAAATTTATTCGGTAAAAATTTGATGACAGTAATTTCCACAGTTTTAACATTCATAAGTAGTTCACACGCTATTGTAGATACAGACTAAACGGAAAACAAGAAATATACATGTAACAGAAATATTACGCGGCTGCTTACATCCCTTGTACTGTGTAAATTTTAAGTCCCCATACAGACTATAAACGCCGCTTGATCTCAGGAATTTCTTCTTAATTGTTCAATCCGCTGCATATTTGGCAGACAATAAGAATGGGGTCCGAGGTACATTTACACAAAATTTCATTAGGATTGAGTGAAGGGCTCGGGAGTTAGAATTTTTTTCTACAGTACATGCCAAGCACGCCAATCGAAACTCAAATGTCCAAAAATTCATAACTCTCTTAAAAGTGAACGAATTGGTCTGGTAATTAGTACAGTAATCTAGAATGGTACTAGGTTGAAAATAAAGGTTCAAGATGAAAGATTCAGTAAAATCAGTCCAGAAAAACTTAATGATTTTGTGAAATGGGGGGGGGGGGGGATGGGTGGGGTGGGAGGGGGGGGGGGGGCATCAGTGCGTGTAGTGTGTAAATTTTATTTCCGCGTATAGGCTATAAGCGCCGTTTGATTTTTTTTTATTGTTCAATCCGCTGCATATTTGACAGACAATAAGAATGAAGTCCGAGGTTTTTTTTTCACGAATTTTCATTAGAATTGAGTGAAGGGCTCGGGAGTTAGAATTTTTTTGTACAGTACACGTCAAACACGACGATTGAAACTCAAATGCCAAAAAGTTCATAACTCTGTTAATAATGAACGAATTGATCTGGTAATTAGTACAGTAATCTAGAATAGTACTAAGTTGAAATTAAAGGTCCAGGATAAAAGATCAAGTAAAAACGGGTCAGAAAAACTAAATGATTTTATGAATGGGGGGGGGGGGGGGGTCGGTCAGTGACTTCTATATCAAACGGAGAATATTAAATTCTAAATATCACATATTATGCAATTTCTATATAAAATACATATGTTATAACAATGTATAAGCGTTGTTTTAAAAATGTAACGATTGATTTTTTTCAACATGTTAACTTTATTTCAGTATAGCTATGGATCTCAATACACAAATACGGGGAAAAGCGCTATTATTGTAATTTCTTTACAAAATCAAAACGGAAAAGAACAGAATCCATCATATTAAAGATAACAAAATCAAATCTAAGCAAAAAATAGTGAAAAAAAATTTTGCGGCACTCGGGGCTTGAACCCGGGTCGCCTGGGCCATGTCCACGACTCTATCGACTGAGCTACTCAGACTCTCGCTTCAGAACTTTGACGCTTAGTTTCTCGAGAATGCCTTGATCGATTTTAAAACAAAATACATATTCTGAATCAGTGAAAGGGTCACTATCATATAATTGGAAAAAATATATTAAAACAAAAAGTTGAAAATTTTCATTTTTTAAATTTGCTTCCGATGACGACCGGAAGCGACGGTCACCATTCTCTTGACCGAGGTACACCAGGAAATTGATAGATCTATCATCTCTGAAAATTTCAGTTCTCTATCTTTACTCGTTTTTGAGAAACATCGCCGACAAAATTGACTTTTAAAAATCGTAAAACGACGATAACTTCCGACCGGAAGTGAATTTTTAACAATTTTTCCGGCGGTATAAAATTCATATGACTAGGCATCAGCCCTGAAAATTTAAAGGAAATCGAACATGTCATCTCAGAGAAATCGCCTGCACAAAATTTGTAAGACAAAAAAAGAATAATAAGACTAGATGCGATCTCGTTGCGAGCAACGAGTGGGTCTTCCTTCCAATAATTTATTTTCACATGATTTAAAAAAGAATAAAATTTTTTCAAAATATTTAAAATTCATCCTATCATTTCGAGAAAGATGTCATTAGACGCAGAATTCGAGGCGCAACTTAGATATCATGTTTAAGAATTATTCTGATGTCATTTAAACACGATTTAATTAAATTTAATTTTTTTTTAAAATTTAAATTTCATCCAATCATTTTTAAAAAGATGTCATCAGACGCAGAATTCAAAGCGCAACTTATATATTATGTTTAGAAATTAGTCTGATGTCATTTAAATACGATTTAATTAAATTTAAAATTTTCAAAAAAATTAAAAATCATTCAATCAATTTGACAAAGATGTCATTTGACGCAGAATTATAAGCGCAACTTAGATATCATGTTTTGAAATTAGTCTGAGGTCATTTAAACACGATTTAATTAAATTTTAAAAAAAATCTAAAATTTAAAATTCATCCAATCATTTCAAAAATTATGTCATTAGACGCAGAATTTAAAGGGCAACTTAGATATTATGTTCTAAAATTAGTCTGAAGTCATTTTAACGCAATTAAAATGAGTTTAAAAATTTTGACAAATTTAAAATTCATCCAATCAATTCGAAAATGATGTCATCAGACGCAGAATTGTAAGCGTTACCTGAATATTATGTTTTAAAATTAGTCAAAGGTCATTTTAACACGATTTAATTAAACTTAAAATTTTCAAAGAATTTAAAAATCATCCAATCAATTCAACAAAGATGTCATTAGACGCAAAATTGTAAGCGCAACTTAGATATCATGTTTTGAAATTAGTCTGAGGTCATTTTAACGCGATTTGAATGAGTTTAATTTTTTTGAAAAATTTAAAATTCATTCGATCAATTCGAAAAAGATGTCACCAGACGCAGAATTGTAAGCGTAACGTAAATATTATGTTTTTAAATAAGTCTCAGCTCATTTTAACATGATTTAAGTAAATTTAAAATTTTCAAAAAAATTAAAAATCATCCAATCAATTCAATAAAGATGTCATTAGACGCAGAATTGTAAGCGCAACTTAGTAATCATGTTTCAAAACTAGTCTGAGGTCATTTTCACGTGATTTAAATGAAATTAAAATTTTTGAAAATTTTTAAATTCATCCAATCAATTTGAGAAGGATGTCATTAGACGCAGAATTCTAAGCACAACTCAAATATCATGTTTTAAAAGTAATCTGAGGTCATTTTAACGCGATTTAAATGAGTTTAAAAATTTTGAAAATTTTTAAATTCATCCAATCAATTTAAGAAGGATGTCATTAGACGCAGAATTCTAAGCACAACTTAGATATCATGTTTTGAAATTAGTCTGAGGTCATTTTAACGCGATTTAAATGAGTTTAAAAATTTTGAAAATTTTTTAAATTCATCCAATCAATTCGAGAAGGATGTCATTAGACGCAGAATTCTAAGCACAACTTAGATATCATGTTTTAAAATTAATCTGAGGTCATGTTAACGCGATTTAAATGAGTTTAAAATTTTTAAAATTTTTCAAATTCATCCAATCAATTCGAGAAGGATGTCATTAGACGCAGAATTCTAAGCACAACTTAGATATCATGTTTTAAAATTAGTCTGAGGTCATTTTAACGCGATTTAAATGAGTTTAAAATTTTTAAAAAATTTGAAATTCATTCGATCAATTCGAAAAAGATGTCATCAGACGCAGAATTGTAAGCGCAAACTAAATATTATGTTTTGAAATTAGTCTAAAGTCATTTAAACACGATTTAATTAAATTTAAAATTTTTTAAAAATTTAAAAATCATTCAATTTGAGAAAGATATCATTAGACGCTGAATCGTAAACGCAGCTTCAATATCACATTTAAAAATTAGTCTGATGTCAATTTATAAAGATTTAATTAAATTTAATTTTTTTTTTAAAATTTAAAATTTATCCAATCAGTTCGAAAAAGATGTCATCAGACGCAGAATTGTAAGCGCAACCTGGATATCATGTTTTAAAATTAGTCTGAGATCATTTTAACACGATTTAATTAAATTTTAAATTTTAAAAAAAAATAAATTTCATCTAATTTATTCGAGAAAGATTTCATTGGACACAAAATTGTAAGCGCAACTTAGATACTATGTTTTAAAATTAGTCTGATGTCATTTAATTACGATTTAATTAAATTTAAAATTTTCAAAAAAATTAAATTTCATCCCATCAATTTGAAAACGATTTTATTAGACGCAGAACTAAAGTGCATCTTAAATAATATGTTTTAAAATTAGTCTGAAGTCATTATAACACATTCCTTGAGTTTTTAAATTTAGCTTCCCTACTCGGAATTTCCGGACAATGATTTTCCTCGTGAGGCTAGATGTTCATGTCATCTATCATTTATAAAAATTTCAGCTTCTTATCTTTGCTTGTTATTGAGGAAATGTGTGGACAAGGAGAATTCGTCAAAAACGTGTTCTATATTTTGACCCCAGCTAGCTTCCGTACTCGGAATTTCCGGACAATGATTTTCTCGTGAGGCTAGATGTTCATGTTATCAATCATTCCTGAAAATTTCAGCTTCCTATCTTTGCTCGTTTTTGAGGAAATGTGTGGACAAGGAGTATTCGTCAAAAATGTGTCCTATATTTTGACCCCAGCTAGCTTCCGTACTCGGAGTTTCCAGACGATGATTTTCCTCGTGAGGCTAGATGTTCATGTTATCTATCATTCCTGAAAATTTCAGCTTCCTATCTTTGCTCGTTTTTCAGGAAATGTGTGGACAAGGAGTATTCGTAAAAAACGTGTCCTATATTTTGACCCCAGCTAGCTTCCGTACTCGGAATTTCCGGACAATGATTTTCCTCGTGAGGCTAGATGTTCATATCATCTATCATTTCTGAAAATTTCAGCTTCCTATCTTTGCTCGTTTTTGAGAAAATGTGTGGACAAGAACTTTTTAAAAAATGACAAAATGGCGGATAAGTCCGAACCGGAAGTGATTTTTACAAAATAAAAAAAAGCGTATCAGCTTTAGATAATAACAGATCGATGCTGAAAATTTGACAAAAATCGGACCATTCATCTCCGAGAAATCTTCTGCACAAAAATTGTAAAGAAAAGAAAAAGAAAAAAAAACTAGAGCAAAGCTCGTTGCAAAGCAACGAGTGGGTTTTCCGCTAATGTCGAAAGTAATGCTAGAAGTACCTCTAAGAAGCAGTGTTCTTAATCTAATGACAAAAGTAACTTAAGTACAAAAAAGATTTTAAAAATCGAATGATTCTTGGTACGACTTAACAAAATCCGAATGGTTTTAAGTACAAATTAACAAAAAAAACATAAACATTCTAAGACCGAGTTAACAAAAAAATCCGAATGTTTTTAAGTACGACTTAAGAAATTTGACTTCATTTTAGGTAAAAGTTAACTTTACCTGGAACTAACATCTAATTTCTTAACCCAGAATGCAAAATTAAAATTTCCGTAAAAATCAATTTTGTTTAAAACATAAATCTGAGCAACATTTCCTCTACACTGCTTTTCAAAGGGTTGACCTTTCGTACTATGTGCTTGTTGCATCATCAATTGTCAGAAACTTATCGATGTATAAGTTTACTTAATTTTATTATTCCTCTGTGAATATTTTTATTTGAAATTACTATGAACCAGACAACATTGAAATGGTGAACATTTCAAAGGGCCCCGCTGATGTTATTTCAGAGAATTTTGCTTTGACCTTGACCTATAACTTGAAATTTTTCCAGCTGGCATAGAACTTCTAATTCAATTTCATTGCCCCTAACACACAGGCATTTTTGTTCAATCTGACCAAGATTAAGCATATCCAGGAAATAATCTTCTGTCTAAAACTAATTTTATTAAGATCTGCTATGACCTTCACATTGACATGGTTCAAAGTCACTGCATGCCATTAACCAATAAGCTCTGTTTAGGCAAAATATTAGCCAATTAGGGGCTAAAAGGAGAGTATATATATGCTCTTAAAATATGGATTTTTGAGTGATCTGATATGACCTTGACACTTGATCTACAAATATCATTCGAGGTCATTGCATATCCTTTGATCAAAGGCATCATGTGGGTGAAGTATGAGCCTGTTTGGAGCAAAGGGAGATAAGATGTACTCCAGTCAAGGATCTTTTAAATATAATTCTGCTATGACCTTCACAGTTTACCTTGAAAATAGGTTCAAGGTCACTACACACCCTTTACTCAAAAGCTCTGCTTATGTGAAGTCTGAGCCAAATAGGGGTTAGTAGAAAGTATATATGCTCTGAAAAAAGGATTTTTGCATGATCCGATATGATATTTCACCCTTTACCTAGAAATTTCATGCAAGGTCACTGCTCATCGATTAACGATAGAGACAGTCTGTGAGTATTAGCCAGATTGGACCAAAGGGAGAGAAGATATGCCCCAGACAAGGATTTTATATATGTAATTCTACTATGACCTTAACCTTATACCTAACAACATGGTTCAAGGTCACTGCACATCCTTAACCCAAAGGAACCCTGTGGATGAGGTATGAGCCAGATTGGTCCAAGGGGAGAGAAGCTATGCTCCGGTCAAGCGATCTCGGATGGACAGACGGACAAACTGATCACTAGAAGGCGCCCACACAAACTAATGCTTTTCTATCTAATTTGAAATAGTATCCATGCTATCTGCCCATGGTGAATAGTCATCAAAACCATTCATCAGCAGAATTTGATTTCCCTCCTTTTTAAACTCAGAACACCTCTGACCTAATCAGATCACCGCATTAAATACAAAATTTGATAACTCTAATTTGTTTATCATCAAGAAATTCTGCATCGCTGACAAATAAAGTTTTATTCGGAATAATAATATACCAATTAACTGACTATTTGGACAAAAGCAAGTTTATTGTCCCACCCCACAGCAACTATTTCCCTTGGCTTTGCCTCATGAAATAGTTGCTGTCTTGGGGGACAATAAACTTCCTATTGTCCTCATACCCAGTAGATACTAAATAGGCATATAATATCCCATCCACCTCCATTTCATGTTATATAACCTCCCGTTTGTAACCTTCAATTTCACTGTGTAAAGTCAGCACAACAGTCAAAGCCGCAAGTTTCACAATTTATTACTGCTTCTCATGTACTTAAAATTAGGGGCCTTAATATTGCTTAGGCCTAAAAAAAAAAGTTGTGTGTTTCGGGTAACCCGACCTAACCTACAAAAATGGCCCGATCCTACCATTTTTAGATGCCTGATTTTATCCGACTGAATTTTATCTTATTTCCAATAAAAAATATGTTTTTAAATATGAAACAAACAAACATTCTTAGGATTCAGGCAAAAAAAATAGATAAAACAAAAAAAAATCTCCACCTACCTAACCTAATTTTTTCATCAGTGTTACCCTAAACACACTATTTTTTTTTTTAGGCCTTACCAATTCCAACAAGAGACATCCCATTAACTATTGATAAACATCAAAATTCATTTCATGAATCTACGCAACACTGGTAAATCTTCAAGTACAGTCACTATCAATTTTACAAAAATATTGACGGTTCTTTATCCGAAACTGTTCCTTGTACCTTTAACTTAGTACACTAACATTTTATGAAAAGACGGTTTGTCTTAGAATAAGAAAGCTAATGCAATTCTGAGAAAAAGAATACCACATATTGCAAATTCCATTGAGGTTTAATAAAAATATGGCCATTTAAGTGAACCCCCCATTTCCAATTTCCATTAGTAAACACAGATTTACAGGGTTCTCAATAGTATAACATCTTTACCTGACCTTTTAGAGGTCAATTGTTGTTCAACCACCTTTAAAAAGAAACCTTATTCAATACAACATGCATCTACATTATATAATCATGAAAAAAGCTTCACATCATTTAGAAATATCCTTACATGTATACCCCCCCCCCCATCTTTTGATTTTCATAAAAAGTCATGGTTAAAAATGTTTTACCTAATTTTATGAAACTTATGGCAATTTCCTTGAGTCATTTCTCACACATATTTGAAAACAATCATCAATGATTCTAAAATTTGATCCTAATTATTTGTTTATTTTATGATTTACACCATTTTAATTAACAAATAGACAGCTGTCCTGCTTGTGATTTCTTGTTTTTATGAAAAAAAGTAAGCTAACAATCATATTTAGTGAATATCTAATCTATTTTGATTTCTAGTCTCCTTCTATCCATGCTAAAACAGTAAGATACAACCTACAAGTTAGACATCTGCCTTAAATTAAAATAAAATTCAAACACCCAGGTAGCTGGAGACAGAGTTGATTTCCATGAAAAATGTTCAAAATTTGACATGTTTTTCTCCTTTTTTTATGCATATATACCTTAGAAAGGTAGAAATAGGTTGTTTCTTGTTCATTTCAAAAGTAATTATCATAGCAGATGTTATTTCAAAGTCAAATGTACATTTACATATCCTACATGTAATCTTAATGCAGACAGTTGGATGGGGGGGGGGGGGTTCAATTATGTAAACACATCTAAATACCTTTATAAAATAAAAAATAAAGGAAACATAATTGCATACTTTTATTGAAAAACAAATTTTCACAACAATTATGAATTTCTTTAAATAGCCTTAATTTTGTTTTTCATAATTTCTTATCAAACACAAACCACAACATGGGATGATGCTTTCTTCAAGTTCCATTATTGTTCATGCATTATCCGATTTAATTTGAATTACCGGTAAAAAGTCTGTAGAACACAAGGAATATGCATGTGGATAGAGGTGACAGGTTAATCTCAAGAGCTGACCCACAAGAATCAACAGGTAAAAGCCATGTGGTGCCATGTCAGAACAAGAGTCTGTTTTTAGCTGAAATAAAAAAAAAATAATTAGCTGTGTTTACATATATGTACTAGTAATAGCTGTGTTTACATTAACATATGCATATTATTTCTGGAAAAAATACACTGACCATGCAGTGTAATAAGTATTACATATTCCAATATATGACATAACATTTAGGCAGTACAAGATCAAAAATTTGCATATCAAGTCATAATTTAATATTAAAAAAATTTCTTAGGTATAGACACTTATCAGATTGAGAGAGAGTTTGAGAGAGAAAGGGAGCTAGAGTTTATTTCTTGTAGTGCAACAGTCAAAAATTTCAATTCGAAAATTACAAAGGAATATTACCCATCTGAACAGCGTCAAAGTACATGTATTTCCTTCTGGTATACCCGCATGTTTTATAATTTCTACCGGGGTTTTTTTTGGCAAATAAATTTGGCGAGGGTTTTGGTTTCTTTTCTTTTAAATTACATGTTTTAAAAACAATACTATGTGTAATAAGCATAAAACATGTATGAGTAAACTCAATGAAGAATTTTTAATAGATTATTTTTCACAGAATGTGTTACATTACATGTATGTCAATCTCTATAAAAGTAGCCTATATTTCGTGCGTCATAAATTGGAAGTTTTAGTTAATATCATTTACTTGCATGGTTGCTATATATATGTCTAACCCAAATTTTCTTCATAAAGCTACAGCTGTATGTACCACATAATTATATGTTTTGTCACAAGTATACATTTTTAAAAAATATCCAAATTCCAACAGTTGAAAGTAACTCGATGAATTTTTCATTCTCTGATAAGTTCATTCATTTGTGTTTTGTGCGTGCATATATTATAAGTCTGCTGCAACAGCAGCCAATCAGCGGTATAAGCTGAATCCACTAATAAGAAAGTTTGTGGTTTAGGAGCGGGTAAAATTGTTTATGCATAATGTAGCTGACACTGACTTGAATGCGATGCTGTCAAGAACACCACACCAAATAATATCAAGAGACATAAATATTCACTTAAATGTATTGTGTTGTAAAGTAAAGGTTTTAATACAATTATTGCATCTTGCAAAACATGTGATGACCCATAATCATCTGTAAGATATCTGATATAAATGTTCAAGATGGGAGAAGTAATGACAGAACAGACTGGGATTCGAACCTTGCCCTCTGAATCTCTAGTCAAGTGCTCTACCAACTGAGCTACATGTATCTGGCAAAAAGTAGTGTATATGAGACTTAAGTAATTTGTAAATTATGCAATGCTCATTTTAAATATATGAAAATAACTTTTGACATGCGGTAATACATCGACAGATTGAATAAATTTTTAACCCTTATTCATGTTTTCATTTAGTTGCAATGTATCGAGATATGTATCGTATCGCATCTCATGTATCGTGATATGTACCGAATCGGCTAAGTACAGAATCGTCCAAGCCTTAATATTGTCACAGGATGGGAGAAATAATGAAGGACCAAACCAGGAATTAAACCTGGGCCCCCTGAATCTCTAGTCAGGTGCTCTACCAACTGAACACTGGTATTTAAACCGGTCTGACCATCACATATATAAAAAGTTATTTTAACAATGGTGTTAAATAAAAAATAACACTTGCAACCTTCAGTTTTTGTCTGTAATAATCAATATTGGCGTGCGATCAGTTATCATTGAGAACCATTTTTCATCAGTGCATTGTTACGTCATTTTATCAACACATAAAATTATATACGAAAATATGATGTAACATTGCACCAGCGAGAAATGGTCCTCGACAAAAACTGCTGGCATGCCAGTACTGCCAGTAGTCAGATTAAAAAAAGAGAGTATAAAAATTACATTTAAAACATTAACAAGGACAATTTAAGTACACATCAAAACTGCTAAACAAGAAAAATTATGTGAACTGGTAGAGTGGTACGCATAGTTCTAACTTGTAACCTACATGTACAAGTACATGTACCGGGTACCCGTTGGTCTGCTAAACCTCTCTAATGATACATTGATCTGCATCATAAAAATATTAAAGACTTTTTAGTCATGTTTTAACTCTGAAGTCTGAAGTATATACAATTTTATTTACTTGATGTTACATGTATGTCTACAGGGTATTTATGTCTACATTTGGAGTCTTCCGCACAAGAATATGATCATATGTTTCTAATTAGACCCTGCTTTGAATTTTGAGTTGAAAATTCACAATCTGATTTTTTTTTAAATAGATAAATTCGGTCATCCTTTCCAGTCACCCATGAACCTCGAGCAAGTCTAAACATCCAGTAAACAATGTAAAAATTACACGTTAGTAAACAAACACCCACACCATAACAAAAACATCTAACTCTGTAATTCTTATAAAATTCTTAACCCAGCAGATGTTAAATCATCAAGATATATTTGTAAATTCATACGTGATGCACATAACATAAGAAAATCTATGTACAGTACCAACTACATGTATATTTGTATACTGTATGTATGACTTTTGCCACATGTGGATTTTCTCAATAAATTGATTTGTAATTTACACAAAATTCTGGTAAAAAGGAAAGAAAAAATCAAAGGCCGGAACGGCCACAAAGGCATCGAGCTGACATTTTCTTTTATATAGATTGATAAAATATGATATCAATAATTTGAATTTTTGTACTCATAGTCGTATATCAAATAATACATATTAGAATAAAAAAAAGTAAATGAATTATGTTTTGCGTTCTTTAAAAACAAAAATCACTATATTTCCATATATATTATGTTGTGATGCGTTTATAATACAATAACTCATCATAGTTACAAAAATCAAAGAAATTTCAAAGTTAACAATAATTATACATGTATTTTCTTTCTGCTTTAAACAGTCTTTGAACAATTTTCAAGGTGAATACATTGATTACAGTGTGTCTCTAATTATAATAATAAAACATACTTTTATTTATTTCAATTCCCGTTTGAAACAAGATTACCTATGGTATGGTTGTTTACAAACAAATCCACAACACGTGCTATTTTTTGCTCTACCAAACCGACTGCATTATCGTGTTTATAATTATTGCAACAAAATCACTAGATACGTTTATCGCTTACATTCATTTTGGAGGCCGTGCCCGAGAACAAATAAATTTACATATCAAATTTTATTTCTATCGGGCACGGTCTCCAGTTAAAATGTAATCGATAAACTAAAATAATATTTAGTAATGTTTACACCTTTTGTGTTCATCCGCCATTCTTGAATAGGCAAATTTATACTTATGCAAAGAGTTATCAATAACCAGGGAGGCAAGGTTGGATTTTTTGTACACAATGTAGTTGAATAAATAGAATAAAAATCTTGTTATACGTTTATTACTTTAAGGAACTTATTATTTTGTGCGCATTTAAAAGGCGGTGCAGTGCATGAATTTTTGGACGATTGCCAATCCAGACGATCGCTAGAAGGCTGCCGAGCATTAGCTCGACGCCTTAAAAAACAAGTGAAAGGTAAAACATTTGGGATTCAATTCTATTAAAAGGATTTATATTGTCTGGACTAGAAAAATATCATACATAGTGACAGTGTGCACGTACTTACATGTGCATCCACAGGGGCTTTTTATATATACCACCTCTATACTATAAAATACACAAGGTGTATTTTATAGTATAGAGGTGGTATATATAAAAGGTTGAAAAAACTTCGTGACGAGCCCCTGTGGTGCATCTATAGACTAAATGTTAACCAGTTAACATGCTGACATTTTAACCACTATAGACAAGAAACTTTAAAAGAAATAAAAATCCTCACCTTCTTCAGTAACATCCACATAGATCACACACTTTAATGTCCATCTTTTCGTAGCTTATCAACGGCTGATCAATGGAAACATAAACATCCGTCGACATGGTCGACAGAAGTGTGGCTGTCAGAATTTCCTCGTAAACGATTCACACGAGAATATATCCCTCCTTATACAAATATGTAGTATTGTTCCCTGTGCATGTTCATATTTTTCACAGTAACTTGAAAATGCATGTGTACACCGAAAGAATACACAACTTCTCTTCTGCATTACGGCTCTCTCTTTTCTACAATGTCATGCCGTTCGTTACTGTTTACATTCGACGCGCGCGCGGGGGTTACAAACAGGGGGGCCCCGACAAATAGTTGCACATAGAACGTTTAAATAATGTGTGTTCATTGAATTCATAAATGATATAGATGAAAAAAAATGAAATTGAATCACAACAATTTATCTAAGACGCAACAGAACGGAATGCAGTAAATGCCTGGGCCTTAAAGTGGCATTCGTTCGCTTGTGTGTCTATGTAGACATATTAACTCGTTCATGTACGATTCTCACATATTTGTTTTATGAAATTTGAAAAAAATAGGGCACAAAACTTTTTAAATTTGATACCAAATGACATTAATTAATATATTAACAATAACTGAATTAATTTTTTTTCATAAAATGATAACGATTTTTGCTATCAAAAAAATACGTGTATGAGCTGCTGACCCCTAATTATAGGGGCCAGCCCTTTTTTCTTAATTTTAAATGAAAGCTCTCGTTATTCTAAACAACTTTTGTTCTATATGTATTAACAAAATATTTTTAGTTTAAAGGTTATTATACAAAAAGCAACAAAATTTCAGACCCCCCAAAACCTTAAACTTTACCGGCAAATAGCTTAAAAACTAAAACACATTTTGCCAAAATTTTCATGCCAGCAAAACTATAAAATGTTACCAACAATTCTGCTAAATTTCATGCAACTATCTTTTGTAGTTTCCGAGATCAACTCTGGACAAAAGACCCCCCAATTTTCAATTAAAGGGCAATAACTCATAACCGGAAGTAAAATTTAAAAATTTGAAAAAAACGTCTAGAGATATTAATATCATCTACATACCCTGAAAGTTTCATAGCAATCAGACAAAAAATGTTCGAGAAATCTCGTGCACAAAATTTGCGGGGAAAAAAAAAAACTAGAGCAAAGCTCGTTGCAAAGCAACGAGTGGGTTTTCCGCTAATGTCGAAAGCAACGCTAGAAGTACGTCTAAGAAGCAGAGTTCTTAATCTAGTAACAAAGAAACGTAAGTACAAAAAGAAAAAAAATCGAATGATTCTTGGTACAACTTAACATGATCCGAATGTTTTTAAGTACGACTTAACCAAAAACCCTTAACCATTTCAAGAACGACTTAACAAAAAAAAACAATGTGTTTAAGTACGACTTAACAAATTTGACTTCATTTTAGGTACAAGTTTACTTTACCTTGAACTAACATCTTTTTTCTTAACCCAGAATGCAAAATTTATGTAAAAAATCAATTTTGTTTAAAACATAATTCTGAGCAACTTTTCCTCTTCACTGCTTTTCAAAAGGTTGAACTTTCGTACTGTGTGCTCGTTGCGTCATTAATTGTCAGAAACTTATCGATGTAAAGTTTACTTTACTGTACTTCTGTGAATATTTTCTATGTAAAATCACTATGAACCAGACAACATTGAAATGGTGATCATTTCAAAGGGCCCCGCTTATGTTATTTCAGAGAATTCTGCTTTGACCTTGACCTTTAACTTGAAATTTTTCCAGCTGGCATAGAACTTTTAATTCAATTTCATTCCCCCTAACATATATGCATTTTTGTTCAATCTGACCAAGATTAAGAATATTTGGAAAATAATCTACTATCTAAAACTAATTTTAAAAAGATCTGCTATGACCTTCACATTGACAGACTTGGTTCAAGGTCACTGCACGCCATTAACCAATAAACTCTGTAAAGGTAAAATATTAGCCAAATAGGGGCTAAAAGGAGAGTATATATATGCTCTTAAAATATGGATTTTTGTGTGATCTGATATGACCTTGACTCTTCATCTACAAATATCATTCGAGGTCATTGCATATATTTTGAACAAAGGCATCATGTGGGTGAAGTATGAGGCTGAATGGAGCAAAGGGAGAGAAGATATACTCCGGACAAGGATTTTTAAAAATATAATTCTGGTATGACCTTCACAGTTTCTTTTCACTGAAAATAGGTTCAAGGTCACTACACACCCTTTCACCCTTTACTCAAAAGCTCTGCTTATGTGAAGTCTGAGCCAAATAGGGGTTAGTAGAAATTATATATGCTCTCAAAAAAGGATTTTTGCACGATCCGATATGATCTTCACCCGTTACCTAGAAATTTCATGCAAGGTCACTGCACATCGTTTAACCATAGAGACACTCTGTGAGTATTAGCCAGATTGGACCAAAGGGAAAAAAGATATGCCCCAGACAAGGATTTTATATATATAATTCTGCTATGACCTTAACCTTATACCTAAAAACATGGTTCAAGGTCACTGCACATCCTTCAACCAAAGGAACCCTGTGGATGAGGTATGAGCCAGATTGGGCCAAGGGAAGAGAAGCTATGATCCTGTCAAGCCATCTCAGATGGACAGATGGACAAATTGATCACTAGAAGGCGCCCACATAAACATGCCTTTTAATCTAATTTAAAATAGTATCCATGCTATTTGCCCATGGTGAATAGTCATCAAAACCATTCATCAGCAGAATTTGATTTCCCTCCTTTTTAAGGTGGTATGGGACATCTGTCGATATTAATGTGGATTAAAGTACTATATAATTGAAAACTTTTCATCGGTTTAGAATTTTCAAATTTTACAATATTTAACCAAAAAATAGCTTTTAAAAATATTTGAAAAGGTAAAAATTGTAAAAACCCCAGCGGGATTCGAACTCATGACTTACAGGTTCCTAGTAAACCCTCTAACCCACTGTGCTAAGGAGTTAGGTGACCATTTTTGAAAAGAAACTACATGTACTTATATAATTACACTTTATTTTATTGTTTATTTCGATAAACAATACGTCACAATATGGAAGTGTCCCATATCACCTTAAACTCGGAACACCTCTGACCTAATAAGGTCGCCGCATTAAAGACAAAGTTTGATTTAACTCTAATTTGTTTATCATCAAGAAATTCTGCATCGCTGACAAATAAAGTTTTCTTCTGTATAATGAAATACCAATTAACTGACTATTCGGACAATAGCAAGTTTATTGTCCCATTCCACAGCAATTATTTCCCTTGGCATTGCCTCATTAAATAGTTGCTGTCTTGGGGGACAATAAACTTGCTATCGTCCTCATACCCAGTAAATACTAAATAGGCATATAATATCCCATCCACCTACATTTCATGTTATATAACCTCCCATTTGTAACCTTCAAATTCACTGTAAAGTCAACATATCTGTCATAGCCGCAAGTTTCACAATTTATTTCTGCTTCTCATGTACTTAAAATTAGGGGCCTTAATATTGCTTACCAATTCCAACAAGAGACATCCCTCTAACTATTGATAATCATTAAAATTCATTTCATGAATCTACGCAACAATGATAAACCTTCAAGTACAGTCACTCTCAATTTTACAAAAATTTTGACGGTACTTTATCCGAAACTGTTCCTTGTACCTTTAACTTAGTACACTAACATTTTTATGAAAAGATGATTTGTCTTAGAATAAGAAAGCTAATGCAATTCTGAGAAAAAGAATACCACATATTGCCAATTCCATTGAGGTTTAATAAAAATATGGCCATTTAAGTGAACCCACCATTTCCAATTTCCTTTAGTAAACACAGATTTACAGGGTTCTCCATAGTAAAACATCTTTATCTGACCTTTTAGAGGTCAACTTTTGTTCAACCACCTTTAAAAAGAAACCTTATTCAATACAACATATGCCTACATGATATAATCATGATAAAAGCTTCACATCACTTAGAAATACCCTTACATGTATACCCCCCCCCCCCCACCCCCCAATCTTTTGATTTTCATAAAAAGTCATGGTTTGAAATGTTTTACCTAATTTTATGAAACGTGTGGCAATTTCCTTGAGTAATTTCTCACACATATTTGAAAACAATCATCAATGATTCTAAAATTTGATCTTTATTTGTTTATTGTATGATTTGTACCATTTTAATTAACAAATAGACATCTGTCCTGCTTGTGATTTCTTGTTTTCATGAAAAAAGTAAGCTAACAATCATATTTAGTGAATATCTTATCTATTCTGATTTCTAGTCTCCTTCTAACCATGCTAAAACAGTAAGTTACAACCTACAAGTTAGACATCTGCCTTAAATTAGAATTAAATTCAAACACACCCAGGTAGCTGGAGACAAAGTTGATTTCAATGAAAAATGTTCAAATTTGACATGTTTTTCTACTTTTTTATGCATATATACCTTAGAAAGATAGAAATAGGTTGTTTCTTGTTCATTTCAAAAGTAATTATCATAGCAGATGTTATTTCAAAGTCAAATGTACATTTACATATTCTACATGTAATCTTAATGCAGACAATTAAATAGGGGGGGGGGGGGGTTTCAATTATGTAAACACATCTAAATATCTTTATGAAATAAAAAATAAAGGAAACGTAATTGTATACTTTTATTGAAAAACAAATTTTCACAGCAATTATGAATTTCTTTAAACAGCCTTAATTTTGTTTTCATAATTTCTTATCAAACACAAACCACAACATGGCATGATGCTTTCTTCAAGTTCCATTATTGTTTATGCATTATCGGATTTAATTTGAATTACCGGTAAATAGTCTGTAGAACACAAGGAATATACATGTGGATAGAGGTGACAGGTTAATCTCAGGAGCTGACCCACATGAATCAACAGGTACCGGTAAAAGCCATGTAGTAACAAGAGTCCGTTTTGAGCTGAAATAAATAAAAAAAATAATTAGCTGTGTTTACATACATGTACTAGTAATAGCTGTGTTTACATTATCATATGCATAGTATTTCTGTAAAAAATACACTGACCATGCAGTGTAATAAGTATGACATATCCCAATACATGACATAACATTTAGGCAGTACAAAATCAAAAATTTGCATATCAAGTCATAATATAATATTAAAAAATTTTCATAGGTATAAACACTTATCAAATTGAGAAAGAGAGAGAGTTTGAGAGAGAGAGAGAGTTTATTACCATACTTGTAGTGCAACAGCCAATATTTCAATTCGTAAATTACAAACGAATATTACCCACCGAACAGCGTCAAAGTACATGTACTGGTATTAGCTTCTGGTATACCATTTTTTATCAATTCTACTGTGTTTTATTTTTTTTGGCAAATAAATTTAGCGAGGGTTTTTGTTTATTTTCTTATAAATTACATGTTTTAAAAACAATACTATGTGTAATAAGCATAAAACATGTATGAGTAAACTTAATGAAGAATTTTTAATAGATTATTTTTCACAGAATGTGGTACATTACATGCATGTCAATATTTATAAAACTAGCGTATATTTTGTGCGCCATAAATTGCAAGTTTTTTGTAAATATCATTTACTTGCATGATAGGTATATATGGTTTAACCAAAATTTTCTTCATAAAGCTACAGCTGTATGTACCACATATATGTTTTGTCACAAGTATACATTTAAAAAAAAAATACCCAAATTCCAACAGTTTAAATAAACTCAACTCATTCTCTGATAAGTTCATTGTGTTTTGTGCGTGCATATCTTATTTGTCTGCTGCAACAGCAGCCAATCAGCGGTAAGCTGAATCCACAAAAAGAAAGTTTCTTTTAGGAGCGGGTAAATTGTTTATGCGACACTGTCAAGAAAACCACACCAAATAATAACAAGGAACATAAATATTCACTTACATTTATTCTGTTGTAAAGTAAAACTTTTTAACATTTATTGCATCTTGCAAAACATGTGATGACTCTTAATCATCTGTCATATATCTGATATACATGTATATGTAAAAGATGGGAGAAATAACGACGGAACAAAGTGGGATTCGAACCTGGCCCTCTGAATCTCTAGTCAAGTGCTCTACCAACTGAGCTACATGTATCTGGCACCGGTATTCAAACCAGTCTGACCGTCACATTCCTCCCCCTTAAATGATCTTCACCCTCGAAGATCATCCCTGGCAGGATCGAGTTAACCTGTTAGTTCCAGGGGTTGGTCACAACACCAATATTGTAACAGGATGGGAGAAATAATGAAGGACCAAACCGGGATTTGAACCTGGGCCCCCTGAATCTCTAGTCAGGTGCTCTACCAACTGAGCTATCTGGCACTGGTATTCAAACCGGTCTGATCGTCACATATACAGTATAAAGAATTATTTTAAACAATGTTGTTCAATAAAAAATAACACTCGCAACCTTCAGTTTTTGTCTGTAATTAATCAATATTGGCGTGCGATCAGTTCTCGCCGAGTACCATTTCTCACCAGTGCATTGTTACGTCATTTTATCAACACATAAAATTATATACGAAAATATGATGTAACAGTGCACCAGCGAGAAATGGTCCTCGGCGAGAACTGCTCGCACGCCAGTACTGCCAGTAGTCAGATTAAAAAAAGAGAATATAAATGAAAAATTACATTTGAAACATTAACAAGGACAATTTAAGTACACATCATAACTGCTAAACAAGAAAAATTATGTGAACTGGTAGAATGGTAGGCATAGTTCTAACTTGTAACCTACATGTACAAGTACATGTACCGGGTACCCGTTGGTCTGCTAAACCTCTTTAATGATACAATGATTGGCATCATAAAGATATTAAAGTCATGTTTTAACTCTGAAGTCTGAAGTATACAATTTTATTTACTTGAAGTTATGTTTACAGGGTATTCATGACTACATTTGGAGTCTTCAGCACAAGAATATATGATATGTTTCTAATTAGACCCTGCTTTGAATTTTGAGTTGAAAATTCACAATCTGATTTTTTTTTAAATAGATAAATTCGGTCATCCTTTCCAGTCCCCCATGAACCTCGAGCGAGTCTAAACATCCATGAAACATGTAAAAATTACACGTTAGTAAACAAACACCCACACCATAACAAAAACATCTAACAGTGTGCACGTACTTACTTGTACATCTATACTATATACTAAATTTTAACCAGTTAACAAGAAACTTTAAAAGGAGTAAAAGCCTCACCTTCTTCAGTAACATCCACATAAATCACACACTTTAATGTCCATCTTTTCTCCTTTATTACTCGTAGCTTATCAACGGCTGATCGTCGACAGAAGTGTGGCTGTCAGAATTTCCTCGTAAACGATTCACACGAGAAAAATATCCTCCTTAAACAAATATGTAGTATTGTTCCCTGTGCATGTTCATATGTTTCACAGTAAATTGAAAATGCATGTATACACCGAAAGAATACACAACTTCTCTTCTGCATTACGGCTCTCTCTTTTCTACAATGCCGTTCGTTACTGTTTACATTCGGCGCGCGTGCGGGGGTTACAAACAGGGGCGCCCCGACAAATAGTTGCACATAGAACGTTTAAATAATGTGTGTTCATTGAATTCATAAATGATATAGATGAAAAAAAATGAAATTGAATCACAAAAATTTATCTAAGACGCAACAGAACGTAATGCAGTAAATGCCTGGGCCCTAATGTGGCATTTGTTCGCTTGTGTGTCTAAGTAGACATATTAACTCGTTCATGTACGATTCTCACATATTTGTTTTATGAAATTTGAAAAAAAAATATAGCACAGAACTTGTTTAATTTGATACCAAATGACATAATTTAATATATTAACAATAACTGAATTAATTTTTTTTCATAAAATGATAACGATTTTTGCTATCAGAAAAATACGTGTATGAGCTGCTGACCCCTAATTATAGGGGCCAGCCCTTTTTTCTTAATTTTAAATGAAAGCTCTCGTTATTCTAATTAACTTTTGTTCTATATGTATTAACAAAATATTTTTAGTTTAAAGGTTATAATACAAAAAGCAACAAAATTTCAGCCCCGAAAAAATCTTAAACTTTGGCGACAAATAGCTCAAAAACTAACAAAGAAATTACCAAAATGTTCATGCCAGCAAAACTATAAAATGTTACCGACAATTTCGCCAAATTTCATGCATCTATCATCTGTAGTTCCCGAGATCAACTCTGGACAAAAGACCCCCCAATTTTCAATTAAAGGGCAATAACTCATAACCGGAAGTGAATTTTAAAAATTTGAAAAAAACGTCTAGAGATATTAATATCATCTACATACCCTGAAAGTTTTATAGCAATCAGACAAAAAATGTTCGAGAAATCTCGTGCACAAAATTTGCGGGAAAAAAAAAAATAACTAGAGCAAAGCTCGTTGCAAAGCAACGAGTGGGTTTTCCGCTAATGTCGAAAGTAATGCTAGAAGTACCTCTAAGAAGCAGTGTTCTTAATCTAATGACAAAAGTAACTTAGGTACAAAAAAGATTTTAAAAATCGAATGATTCTTGGTATGACTTAACAAAATCCGAATGGTTTTAAGTACGACTTAACAAATTTGACTTCATTTTAGGTAAAAGTTAACTTTACCTGGAACTAACATCTAATTTTTTTAACCCAGAATGCAAAATTAAAATGTCCGTAAAAAATCAATTTTGTTTAAAACATAATTCTGAGCAACATTTCCTCTACACTGCTTTTCAAAGGGTTGACCTTTCGTACTATGTGCTTGTTGCATCATCAATTGTCAGAAACTTATCGATGTATAGTTTACTTAATTTTATTATTCCTCTGTGAATATTTTTATTTAAAATTACTATTGATGGTGAACATTTCAAAGGGCCCCGCTGATGTTATTTTAGAGAATTTTGCTTTGACCTTGACCTATAACTTGAAATTTTTCCAGCTGGCATTTAGCTGTTTCATTGCCCCTAACATATAGGCATTTTTGTTGAATCTGACCAAGATTAAGCATATCCGGGATATAATCTACTGTCTAAAACTAATTTTATTAAGATCTGCTATGACCTTCACATTGACATGGTTCAAGGTCACTGCACGCCATTAACCAATAAGCTCTGTTTAGGCAAAATATTAGCCAATTAGGGGCTAAAAGGAGAGTATATATATGCTCTTAAAATATGGATTTTTGTGTGATCTGATATGACCTTGACACTTGATCTCCAAATATCATTCGAGGTCATTGCATATCCTTTGATCAAAGGCATCATGTGGGTGAAGTATGAGCCTGATTGGAGCAAAGGGAGAGAAGATGTACTCCAGACAAGGATTTTTTAAATATAATTCTGCTATGACCTTCACAGTTTACCTTGAAAATAGGTTCAAGGTCACTACACACCCTTTACTCAAAAGCTCTGCTTATGTGAAGTCTGAGCCCTATAGGGGTTAGTAGAAAGTATATATGCTCTGAAAAAAGGATTTTTGCATGATCCGATATGATATTTCACCCTTTACCTAGAAATTTCATGCAAGGTCACTGCACATCGATTAACGATAGAGACAGTCTGTGAGTATTAGCCAGATTGGACCAAAGGGAGAGAAGATATGCCCCAGACAAGGATGTTATATATGTAATTCTACTATGACCTTAACCTTATACCTAACAACATGGTTCAAGGTCACAGCACATCCTTAACCCAAAGGAACCCTGTGGATGAGGTATGAGCCAGATTGGGCCAAGGGGAGAGAAGCTATGCTCCGGTCAAGCGATCTCGGATGGACAGACGGACAAACTGATCACTAGAAGCCCACACAAACTTGCTTTCTATCTAATTTGAAATAGTATCCATGCTATCTGCCCATGGTGAATAGTCATCAAAACCATTCATCAGCAGAATTTGATTTCCCTCCTTTTTAAACTCGGAACACCTCTGACCTAATTAGATCACCGCATTAAATACAAAGTTTGATAACTCTAATTTGTTTATCATCAAGAAATTCTGCATCGCTGACAAATAAAGTTTTTTTCGGTACAATAATATACCAATTAACTGACTATCTGGACAATAGCAAGTTTATTGTCCCACCCCTCAGCAACTATTTCCCTTGGCTTTGCCTCATGAAATAGTTGCTGTCTTGGGGGACAATAAACTTGCTATTGTCCTCATACCCAGTACATACTAAATAGGCATATAATATCCCATCCACCTCCATTTCATGTTATATAACCTCCAGTTTGTAACCTTCAATTTCACTGTGTAAAGGCAACACAACAGTCAAAGCCGCAAGTTTCACAATTTATTACTGCTTCTCATGTACTTAAAATTAGGGGCCTTAATATTGCTTAGGCCTAAAAAAAAAAAGTTGTGGGTTTCGGGTAACCCGACCTAACCTACAAAAATGGCCCGATCCTACCATTTTTAGATGCCTGATTTTATCCGACTGTGAATTTCATCTTATTTCCAATAAAAAATACGTTTTTAAATATGAAACAAACAAACATTCTTAGGATTCAGGCCAAAAAAAAAATAGATAAAATAAAAAAAAATCCCCACCTACCTAACCTAATTTTTTCATCAGTGTTACCCTAAACACACTATTTTTTTTTTTAGGCCTTACCAATTCCAACAAGAGACATCCCATTAACTATTGATAAACATTAAAATTCATTTCATGAATCTACGCAACACTGGTAAATCTTCACGTACAGTCACTATCAATTTTACAAAAATATTGACGGTTCTTTATCCGAAACTATTCCTTGTACATATACCTTTAACTGCAATTAGTACACTAACATTTTATGAAAAGACGGTTTGTCTTAGAATAAGAAAGCTAATGCAATTCTGAGAAAAAGAATACTACATATTGCAAATTCCATTGAGGTTTAATAAAAATATGGCCATTTAAGTGAACCCCCCATTTCCAATTTCCATTAATAAACACAGATTTACAGGGTTCTCCATAGTAAAACATCTTTACCTGACCTTTTAGAGGTCAATTGTTGTTCAACCACCTTTGAAAAGAAACCTTATTCAATAAAACATGCATCTACATTATATAATCATGATAAAAGCTTCACATCACTTAGAAATATCCTTACATGTATACCCCCCCCCCCCCCCCATCTTTTGATTTTCATAAAAAGTCATGGTTAAAAATGTTTAACCTAATTTTATGAAACTTATGGCAATTTCCTTGAGTCATTTCTCACACATATTTGAAAACAATCATCAATGATTCTAAAATTTGATCCTAATTATTTGTTTATTTTATGATTTACACCATTTTAATTAACAAATAGACAGCTGTCCTGCTTGTGATTTCTTGTTTTTATGAAAAAAAGTAAGCTAACAATCATATTTAGTGAATATCTAATCTATTTTGATTTCTAGTCTCCTTCTAACCATGCTAAAATAGTAAGATACGACCTACAAGTTAGACATCTGCCTTAAATTAAAATAAACTTCAAACACCCAGGTAGCTGGAGACAGAGTTGATTTCCATGAAAAATGTTCAAATTTGACATGTTTTTCTACTTTTTTTCTGCATATATACCTTAGAAAGGTAGAAATAGGTTGTTTCTTGTTCATTTCAAAAGTAATTATCATAGCAGATGTTATTTCAAAGTCAAATGTACATTTACATATCCTACATGTAATCTTAATGCAGACAATTAAATAGAGGGGAGGGGGGGGGGATTTTTCAATTATGTAAACACATCTAAATATCTTTATGAAATAAAAAATAAAGGAAACATAATTGCATACTTTTATTGAAAAACAAATTTTCACAGCAATTATGAATTTCTTTAAACAGCCTTAATTTTGTTTTCATAATTTCTTATCAAACACAAACCACAACATGGCATGATGCTTTCTTCAAGTTCCATTATTGTTCATGCATTATCGGATTTAATTTGAATTACCGGTAAATAGTCTGTAGAACACAAGGAATATGCATGTGGATAGAGGTGACAGGTTAATCTCAGGAGCTGACCCACAAGAATCAACAGGTACCGGTAAAAGCCATGTGGTAACAAGAGGCTGTTTTGAGCTGAAATAAAAAAAAAAAAATAATTAGCTCAAAGTACATGTATTTCCTTCTGGTATACCATGTTTTATCAATTCTACCGGTTTTTTTTTTTGCAAATAAATTTGGCGAGGGTTTTGGTTTCTTTTCTTTTAAATTACATTTTTTAAAAACAATACTATGTGTAATAAGCATAAAACATGTATGAGTAAACTTAATGAAGAATTTTTAATAGATTATTTTTCACAGAATGTGTTACATTACATGTATGTCAATCTTTATAAAAGTAGCGTATATTTCGTGCGCCATAAATTGCAAGTTTTTTGTAAATATCATTTACTTGCATGATAGGTATATATGGTCTAACCAAAATTTTCTTCATAAAGCTACAGCTGTATGTACCACATAATCATATGTTTTGTCACAAGTATACATTTTTAAAAAATACCCAAATTCCAACAGTTGAAAGTAACTCGATGAATTTTTCATTCTCTGATAAGTTCATTGTGTTTTGTGCGTGCATATATTATAAGTCTGCTGCAACAGCAGCCAATCAGCAGTAAGCTGAATCCACTAATAAGAAAGTTTGTGGTTTAGGAGCGGGTAAAATTGTTTATGCATAATGTAGCTGACACTGACTTGAATAGATCTGATATATATGTACAAGATGGGAGAAATAATGACAGAACAGACTGGGATTCGAACCTTGCCCTCTGAATCTCTAGTCAAGTGCTCTACCAACTGAGCTACATGTATCTGGCACCGGTATTCAAACCAGTCTGACCATCACATCCCCCCCCCCCTTAAATGATCTTCACCCTCAAAAATCACCCCTGGCTCTTCCCCTGGCAGGAGTTAACCTGTCAGTTCCAGGGGTTGGTTACAACACCAATATTGTATGGGGATGGAACGATCCACCGATGCACCGGTGCATCACGGTATTTATTTTGACGATATTTGGATTGTTACATTTACCATTAATACATTACGATACCTATGCGGACTTTGTTTTATTTTCCAAAAATATCTGAGCTTCATATATCGGCTATTTTTTAGTCTGCGCGCCTAATATGAAAGTACAAAGATGGCGGAAAACTTCATAAAGTTGTCAAACCTGTAGGAAGCTAAATCTGGAGTGTGGACAACTTTTGGATTACTTGTTAATGAAAAAGTAGTGTATATGAGACTTAAGTAATTTGTAAATTGTGCAACGCTCATTTTAAATATATCAAAATAACTTTGGACATGCGGTAATACATCGACAGATTGAATAAATTTTTAACCCTTATTCATGTTTTCATTTAGTTGCAATGTATCGTGATATGTATCGTATCGCATCTCATGTATAGTGATATGTACCGAATCGGCTAAGTACAGAAACGTCCAAGCCTTAATATTGTAACAGGATGGGAGAAATAATGAAGGACCAAACCAGGAATTAAACCTGGGCCCCCTGAATCTCTAGTCAGGTGCTCTACCAACTGAACACTGGTATTTAAACCGGTCTGACCGTCACATATATAAAAAGTTATTTTAAACAATGGTGTTCAATAAAAAATAACACTTGCAACCTTCAGTTTTTGTCTGTAATTAATCAATATTGGCATGCGATCAGTTATCGTTGAGTACTATTTTTCATCAGTGCATTGTTACGTCATTTTATCAACACATAAAATTATATACGAAAATATGATGTAACATTGCACCAGCGAGAAATGGTCCTCGACAAGAACTGCTGGCATGCCAGTACTGCCAGTAGTCAGATTAAAAAAAGAGAATATAAATGAAAAATTACATTTTAAACATTAACAAGGACAATTCAAGTACACATCAAAACTGCTAAACAAGAAAAATTATGTGAACTGGTAGAGTGGTACGCATAGTTCTAACTTGTAAACTACATGTACAAGTACATGTACCGGGTACCCGTTGGTCTGCTAAACCTCTCTAATGATACATTGATCGGCATCATAAAAATATTAAAGACTTTTTAGTCATGTTTTAACTCTGAAGTCTGAAGTATACAATTTTATTTACTTGATGTTACATGTATGTCTACAGGGTATTTATGTCTACATTTGGAGTCTTCCGCACAAGAATATGATCAATGACATATGTTTCTAATTAGACCCTGCTTTGAATTTTGAGTTGAAAATTCACAATCTGATTTTTTTTTAAATAGATAAATTCGGTCATCCTTTCCAGTCACCAATGAACCTCGAGCAAGTCTAAACATCAAGTAAACAATGTAAAAAGTACACGTTAGTAAACAAACACCCACACCATAACAAAACATCTAACTCTGTAATTCTTATAAAATTCTTAACCCAGCAGATGTTAAATCATCAAGATATATTTGTAAATTCATACGCGATGGACATATCATAAGAAAATCTATGTACAGTACCAACTACATGTATATTTGTATACTGTATGTATGACTTTCGCCACATGTGGATTTTGTCAATAAATTGAATTGTAATTTACACAAAATTCTGGTAAAAAGGAGAAAAAAACAAGTGAAAGGTACAACATTTGGGATTCAATTCTGTTAAAAGGATTTATATTGTCTGGACTAGAAAAATAACATACATCAGTGACAGTGTGCACGTACTTACATGTACATCTATAGACTAAATGTTAACCAGTTAACATGCTGACATTTTAACCACTATAGACAAGAAACTTTAAAAGGAATAAAAAGCCTCACCTTCTTCAGTAACATCCAAATAGATCACACACTTTAATGTCCATCTTTTCCCCTTTATTACTCGTAGCTTATCAACGGCTGATCAATGGAAACATACACATCCGTCGACATGGTCGACAGAAGTGTGGCTGTCAGAATTTCCTCGTAAACGATTCACACGAGAATATATCCCTCCTTATACAAATATGTAGTATTGTTCCCTGTGCATGTTCATATGTTTCACAGTAACTTGAAAATGCATGTGTACACCGAAAAATGCACAACTTATCTTCTGCATTACGCTCTCTCTTTTCTACAATGCCGTTCGTTACTGTTTACATTCGCGGGTCCGCGACAAACATTGCAAACATTTGTTCTGCGTGGCCGATTAGAACGTGTTAAATAAGTAGTTGAATTCATAAATGATATAGCCTAGATGAAAAAAAAATGAAATTGAATCACAACAATTTATCTAAGACGCAACACAATGTAATGCAGTAAATGCCTGGGCCTTAAAACGGCATTTGTTCGCTTGTGTGTCTATGTATAGACAAATTAACTCGTTCATGTACGATTCACACATATTTGTTTTATGAAATTTGAAAAAAATAGGGCACAGAACTTTTTAGATTTGACACCAAATGACATTATCTAATATATTAACAATAACTGAATTAATTTTTTTTCATAAAATGATAACGATTTTTGCTATCAGAAAAATACGTGTATGAGCTGCTGACCCCTGATTATAGGGGCCAGCCCTTTTTTCTTAATTTTAAATGAAAGCTCTCGTTATTCTAAACAACTTTTGCTCTATATGTATTAACAAAATATTTTTAGTTTAAAGGTTATTATACAAAGAACAACAAAATTTCAGACCCCCCAAAACCTTATACTTTACCGGCAAATAGCTTAAAAACTAAAAAACATTTTGCCAAACTTTTCATGCCAGCAAAACTATAAAATGTTACCAACAATTCTGCTAAATTTCATGCAACTATTTTTTGTAGTTCCCGAGATCAACTCTGGACAAAAGACCCCCCAATTTTCAATTAAAGGGCAATAACTCATAACCGGAAGTGAATTTTAAAAATTTGAAAAAAACGTCTCGAGATATTAACATTGTCTACATACCCTGAAAGTTTCATAACAATCAGACAACAAATGTACGAGAAATGGCCTACACAAAATTTGCGGATAAAAAAAAAAAATAATAATAAGAAACAGTAGAATAACAGAAGGGTTTTCCGTTGAAAAACGGAAAACCCTAATAATAAGAAACAGTAGAATAACAGAAGGGTTTTCCGTTGAAAAACGGAAAACCCTAATAATAATAAGAAACAGTAGAATAACAGAAGGGTTTTCCGTTGAAAAACGGAAAACCCTAAAAAGTGAAAAAGAAACATTACAATAATAGAAGGGTCTTCCGCTGAAGACGGAAGACCCTAAAAAGTGAAAAAGAAACATTACAATAATAGAAGGGTCTTCCGCTGAAGACGAAAGACCCTAAAAAAGTGAAAAAGAAACATTACAATAATAGAAGGGTCTTCCGCTGAAGACGGAAGACCCTAACTAGATGCGATCTCGTTGCGAGCAACAAGTGGGTCTTCCTTCCAATAATTTATTTTCACATGATTTAAAAAAGAATAAAAAATTTTCAAAATATTTAAAATTCATCCTATCATTTCGAGAAAGATGTCATTAGACGCAGAATTCAAGGCGCAACTTAGATATCATGTTTAAGAATTATTCTGATGTCATTTAAACACGATTTAATTAAATTTAATTTTTTTTAAAAATTTAAATTTCATCCAATCATTTTTAGAAAGATGTCATCAGACGCAGAATTCAAAGCGCAACTTATATATTATGTTTAGAAATTAGTCTGATGTCATTTATATACGATTTAATTAAATTTAAAATTTTCAAAAAAATTAAAAATCATTCAATCAATTTGACAAAGATGTCATTTGACGCAGAATTGTAAGCGCAACTTAGATATCATGTTTACAAATTATTATGATGTCATTTAAACACGATTTAATTAAATTTAAAAAAAATCTAAAATTTAAAATTCATCCAATCATTTCAAAAATTATGTCATTAGGCGCAGAATTTAAAGGGCAACTTAGATATTATGTTCTAAAATTAGTCTGAAGTCATTTTAACGCAATTAAAATGAGTTTAAAAATTTTGACAAATTTAAAATTCATCCAATCAATTCGAAAAAGATGTCATCAGACGCAGAATTGTAAGCGTTACCTGAATATTATGTTTTAAAATTAGTCAAAGGTCATTTTAAGGTAGTCCTATACTCGGCACTAAATGGGCTCAATCATTAAAAGCTTAGCTTTAAATGATAGATATACATTCTAGCAATACATATACAAAAGAAAATATGTATGTTTACATGCTAGTTTGTTTGTTATCACCTCTCAGACGGGTGTACTCCCTTGCGAAAATTATTGACAATTATGAAATTTGCCAGACGTCCGTTTTTCCTAAAAATAATTACCAATTTTGGGAAAATTAGAACTGAACATACAAAATAGAGTATAAAATATTTATTTAAGCCATATCTCATCAATAATTTTGCGCAAATTTTTGTAAGTAAGTACGCTTTATGGACCTGATGTATCAAAATAGAATACAAAAAATGCAATGCTAGTATCGCGTTTGGTAATTTTTTTACTATTTTATGGACTCAAACTTAAATTCATGGTGTTTATTCTATAGATTGACATCTTAGAAAAAAGATTTGGTAAAATAAATTATATGTTGACGGATTACTTTTCACGCTATAAGCTCTAAACCAAGTAGACCCTGACGAAAAAATCCGTAAAAATCACATTTTGCTACAGTTTTCTGCCTAGATCTGTCAACAATGTTAGATATCATTTAAACATTTATTAATTGACGATTGATTAAATTCAAAATAGCTTCTGTCTCTAAATTTAAACCGGTTTCAGTAAAAGAAAAAGAAAAATCCCGGGGGGGGGGGGGGGTCAAAACAAAGAAGATATAAGCATACCTGAGATCCTGGTTAATCAGAAACTTCGTTTTTCATTTTACTTTAACAGAATTGAGTTTCTCAACATTAATCATTTCTATCTCTCATAGAATACATATATTACCGTTCTAATTGCTTATCATTGCCATTGTTTACAACAGCGAAGAGCAAAATCAATACCGGGTATCAAAAACGCTTTGTAAAAGTCGAACCAATATTGTAAAATCCGTATTATGACGTAGTGCGATACTCGGACTACTTTAACACGATTTAATTAAACTTAAAATTTTCAAAAAATTTAAAAATCATCCAATCAATTCAACAAAGATGTCATTAGACGCAAAATTTTAAGCGCAACTTAGATATCATGTTTTGAAATTAGTCTGAGGTCATTTTAACGCGATTTGAATGAGTTTAATTTTTTTGAAAAATTTAAAATTCATTCGATCAATTCGAAAAAGATGTCACCAGACGCAGAATTGTAAGCGTAACGTAAATATTATGTTTTTAAATAAGTCTCAGCTCATTTTAACATGATTTAAGTAAATTTAAAATTTTCAAAAAATTAAACATTCATTCAATTAATTCGAGAAAGATGTCATTAGACGCAGAATTCTAAGCGCAACTTATATATAATGTTTAAAAATTAGTCTGAGGTAATTTAAACACGATTTAATTAAATTTAAAATTTTCAAAAAATTTAAAATTCATCCAATCAATTCAACAAAGATGTCATTAGACGCAGAATTGTAAGTGCAACTTAGATATTATGTTTTGATATTAGTCTGAGGTCATTTTCACGTGATTTAAATGAAATTAAAATTTTTGAAAAATTTAAAATTCATTCGATCAATTCGAAAAAGATGTCATCAGACGCAGAATTGTAAGCGTAACTTAAATATCATGTTTTTAAATTAGTTTTAGCTCATTTTAACATGATTTAATTAAATTCAAAATTTTCAAAAAAATTAAAAATCATCCAATCAATTCAACAAAGATGTCATTAGACGCAGAATTGTAAGCGCAACTTAAATATCATGTTTTAAAACTAGTCTGAGGTCATTTTCACGTGATTTAAATGAATTCAAAATTTTCAAAAAAATTAAAAATCATCCAATCAATTCAACAAAGATGTCATTAGACGCAGAATTGTAAGCGCAACTTAAATATCATGTTTCAAAACTAGTCTGAGGTCATTTTCACGTGATTTAAATGAAATTAAAATTTTTGAAAATTTTTAAATTCATCCAATCAATTTGAGAAGGATGTCATTAGACGCAGAATTCTAAGCACAACTTAAATATCATGTTTTAAAATTAGTCTGAGGTCATTTTAACGCGATTTAAATGAGTTTAAAAATTTTGAAAATTTTTAAATTCATCCAATCAATTTAAGAAGGATGTCATTAGACGCAGAATTCTAAGCACAACTTAGATATCATGTTATAAAATTAGTCTGAGGTCATTTTAACGCGATTTAAATGAGTTTAAAAATTTTAAAATTTTTTAAATTCATCCAATCAATTCGAGAAGGATGTCATTAGACGCAGAATTCTAAGCACAACTTAGATATCATGTTATAAAATTAGTCTGAGGTCATTTTAACGCGATTTAAATGAGTATAAAAATAATAATTTTTTTTAAATTCATCCAATCAATTCGAGAAGGATGTCATTAGACGCAGAATTCTAAGCACAACTTAGATATCATGTTTTAAAATTAGTCTGAGGTCATTTTAACGCGATTTAAATGAGTTTAAAAATTTTAAAAAATTTAAAATTCATTCGATCAATTCGAAAAAGATGTCATCAGACGCAGAATTGTAAGCGCAAACTAAATATTATGTTTTGAAATTAGTCTGAAGTCATTTAAACACGATTTAATTAAATTTAAATTTTTTTAAAAATTTAAAAATCATTCAGTCAATTTGAGAAAGATATCATTAGACGCTGAATCGTAAACGCAGCTTCAATATCACATTCAAAAATTAGTCTGATGTCAATTTATAAAGATTTAATTAAATTTAATTTTTTTTTAAAAATTAAAATTTATCCAATCAATTCGAAAAAGATGTCATCAGACGCAGAATTGTAAGCGCAACCTGGATATCATGTTTTAAAAATAGTCTGAGATCATTTTAACACGATTTAATTAAATTTTAAATTTTAAAAAAAATTAAATTTCATCTAATTTATCCGAGAAAGATTTCATTGGACACAAAATTGTAAGCGCAACTTAGATATTATGTTTTAAAATTAGTCTGATGTCATTTAAATACGATTTAATTAAATTTAAAATTTTCAAAAAAATTTAATTTCATCCCACCAATTTGAAAACGATTTTGTTAGACGCAGAATTAAAGTGCATCTTAGATAATATGTTTTAAAATTAGTCTGAGGTCATTATAACACATTCCTTGAGTTTTAAAATTTAGCTTCCCTACTCGGAATTTCCGGACAATGATTTTCCTCGTGAGGCTAGATGTTCATGTTATCTATCATTTCTGAAAATTTCAGCTTCCTATCTCTGTTCGTTTTTTAGGAAATGTGTGGACAAGGAGTATTCGTAAAAAACGTGTCCTATATTTTGACACCAGCTAGCTTCCGTACTCGGAATTTCCGGACAATGATTTTCCTCGCGAAGCTAGATGTTCATGTCATCTATCATTTCTGAAAATTTCAGCTTCCTATCTTTGCTCGTTTTTCAGGAAATGTGTGGACAAGGAGTATTCGTAAAAAACGTGTCCTATATTTTGACCCCAGCTAGCTTCCGTACTCGGAAATTCCGGACAATGATTTTCCTCGTGAGGCTAGATGTTTATATCATCTATCATTTCTGAAAATTTCAGCTTCCTATCTTTGCTCGTTTTTGAGAAAATGTGTGGACAAGAACTTTTTAAAAAATGACAAAATGGCGGATAAGTCCGAACCGGAAGTGATTTTTACAAAATAAAAAAAAGCGTATCGGCTTTAGATAATAATAGATCGATGCTGAAAATTTGACAAAAATCGGACCACCCATCTCCGAGAAATCTTCTGCACAAAAATTGTAAAGAAAAAAAAAAAAAAAGAAGAAAGAATAAAAAACTAGAGCAAAGCTCGTTGCAAAGCAACGAGTGGGTTTTCCGCTAATGTCGAAAGCAACGCTAGAAGTACGTCTAAGAAGCAGAGTTCTTAATCTAGTAACAAAGAAACCTAAGTACAAAAAGATAAAAAAAATCGAATGATTCTTGGTACAACTTAACATGATCCGAATGTTTTTAAGTACGACTTAACCAAAAATAATTTAATATATTAACAATAACTAAATTAATTTTTTTTCATAAAATGATAACGATTTTTGCTATCAGAAAAATACGTGTATGAGCTGCTGACCCCTAATTATAGGGGCCAGCCCTTTTTTCTTAATTTTAAATGAAAGCTCTCGTTATTCTAAACAACTTTTGTTCTAGATGTATTAACTAAATATTTTTAGTTTAAAGGTTATAATACAAAAAGCAACAAAATTTCAGCCCCGAAAAAATCTTAAACTTTGGCGACAAATAGCTCAAAAACTAACAAAGAAATTACCAAAATTTTCATGCCAGCAAAATTATAAAATGTTACCGACAATTTCGCCAAATTTCATGCATCTATCATCTGTAGTTCCCGAGATCAACTCTGGACAAAAGACCCCCCAATTTTCAATTAAAGGGCAATAACTCATAACCGGAAGTGAATTTTAAAAATTTGAAAAAAACGTCTAGAGATATTAATATCATCTACATACCCTGAAAGTTTCATAGCAATCAGACAAAAAATGTTCGAGAAATCTCGTGCACAAAATTTGCGGGAAAAAAAAAAAATAATAAGAAACAGTAGAATAACAGAAGGGTTTTCCGTTGAAAAACGGAAAACCCTAAAAAAGTGAAAAAGAAACATTACAATAATAGAAGGGTCTTCCGCTGAAGACGGAAGACCCTAAAAAGTGAAAAAGAAACAATAGAATAATAGAAGGGTCTTCCGCTGAAGACGGAAGACCCTAATAATCATCATTCTTTTTCATTCATACTTTATTTCCCTCATATGAGGATTATTTCAGAACATACAATTATACATACATGCAACACATATAATTATAAGACAAAGCATAAGTATTTAATACATATATACAAATAATAAACTAGAACTGTCCTAATGGGACTAATACCCCCGCAAGGCTAATTTCAAATGGGAAAAATAATTGAATTGAACAAGACACAATCTTGTTGCGAGCAACGAGGAGGTCTTCCGTCCGATTTTAAGAAGACAAAATGACATTGCCCTTAATATTTGTCAACGAAACATATTTGGAAATGGAGGTGGGATCTAAGAGTTATGTATTAAAGACTATCTACCCCTCTCTTGATCTCATAAGAATGCTCTTGTCATTTCAAACACATTTTGTTCAACAAGTGTTTAGGAATTTTGTAACTTTCTTGAGAAGGTTGTTTTCGAGGCCGACCCTGTAACTACTATTAGGGACCGGATAACAAAGACATTTTGGTTGCAGTTTGTTTAGCACATTATTTTGAGCATTTTCTGTTTAATATTGCTTTTCAGAATTTTCCTCAATTATGAGATATTAAAGATCAAAGTTTCAGAGTAACTGCATAGGAGAGTTGATTAAAATCAACTCCCCAAAAAGTTCAATTATTTAAATTTTTTTTTTTTACCATAAATTTATCACTTCAATTTTCTCCTCAGGGGCTATGCCTCTAACACTCTTTTTGATAAAATCCGTCATCTCCACATTCTCTTCATCCATGAATCTACAAACATTAAAATCTATTAATTAAAAATGCTCTGCACAAGTTGATTGTTGTGGTTACCAATTCATCATAGGCGTGTCAGAATGGGGGAGGGGGAGGGGGGGGGGGTCCTTTTACATTAAAAAGATTAAAGATTAAAAAATTATAATAATAGTATAGTGATTTTGAAAATTGGAGTCATAGGTATACTACCGAATAGGAATTTTCATGATTTGGGAAAAATATTTCGGTAGGTATTTGAGAATTTTTAGTTCTCTTTATTTTTTTTTTTGCCTGTCAAGATTTCCGATGTTTAGACTAGCCCATCCCCCCCCCCCCCATATTCAATTTGCTTCTGACGCCTCTGTTTATCTTGCATGTAGTTCAATTAAAGTTTGTTAATGAACATAAATCTGCAAAGTATATGTATGTACATTATACGAGTTCAAAAATTCCTTCAAACAGACGAAATAAATGTTGGGTAGCTTTTGTTGCAGTTCCAGCTGAGGTTGTTGCTCTGTACACCATTTAAAAATGCCATCCTTCACGGCACTCTGAAAAGAAAATACCAGTACCGTTAATTAATTAAGATGGTAAATAAATAAATTTCTTTTTGAAAATAATGATTGATAGTAATTGAAATGTAACAAACATATTCCTATATATATATATATGTGTATGTGTATGTGTGTGTGTGTGTGTGAAGAAGATAAACATAAATTAAATTTTAAAGGTTTTCTAAACCATTAAAAGCTATCAACTGCAGCATATGCCATTAATTTTGCTTCCGCAATATCCCAAGTAAAGCATATTAACTTACTTTTATTCTGTTTGGAACTTGAATAGGTTCATTGGTTTCCAGTTTTCTTTTTTCCATCTCTCCTTTAATTTCTTTCACATCTTTCTTGACAGTGTTCAGCTGTTGAATTATCTCATTCTGATTTGCCAATATTTGTTGAATTTGTGTTTTCAATGCACTTCCACTTCCTGTACTAGTAATAAATTGTTAAAAATAAATATCAATTATTTCATCTAAAGAGTACATATATTTATATTCATTATGAATGTACAGTTTAACTAGTGATCTTACCATTAATGGGAGTTCTAACAGCTGACATACTTGCTGGCTGATTCCTTGAAAATGTTCCTGCATTGGTGTCTTAACAACAAAATTAAATATAAACTTTCAGTTAAATGATTTCGACATTAAACAAATAAACCAATACATTATTCATGGATGTATATCTACATGTTAATATACTGTACAAGCAGAAATATTCGTTGAGGATTTAATTTCGTTATTTTTGTTGCCAGTTATATTCAACAAAATTAAATTCATGATGAATTTTTAACCTATAAGTATTATCAATAAATACAGAGTTATTACGCAATACATATTGGGGATTACAATATGACAAAATTAATTGCCAACAAAATTGTTTTTGTTTCAACCCTTTATGCCTCTCCATGCGATTAAAATATTTTCTGTTTACATATTGCTCATTATCAAAGAAGCACATGCACTTTTGTATGCATATGGTACTACAGTAAACTAATGATCAATCAACTGAGATTTTACTAAAATGTGCTTCAAATAAGACAAAAATTTAAAGTAAATAATAATTAAGTTTATCCAAACAAAAAAAACTAATTTTGTTAATTAACACTCTAAAATAAAAAATTGAACTACGATAATAAAAATGCTATGATGAACCCTTTGATGTATTGTCTGCAAACTTTTTTAAGACTAAAGATTCATTAATGAAAAACATGTATTAATGTTGACAGCATAAATATAACTGTATAAAAAGGTTAATCGGCTAATGTAAAAAAAGCAAGCTATGATTGCTACTCCTAATAATTTGTTCAAATTTTAAAAACATTGCTCATTCAATTTCTGAAGGACACCCATGGATTAAGACTGTCCAAAAATGAACACACAAGGATAATTAAACTTACAATTGAAAAGAAAACATCAAGCGGTTATAAATATACCTACTGAGTTTGAAATTTTGATCTCCTTAAAAGGCTATCTGAATCCTCCGACTCTGTTGATATCAGCTGTCGAGAAGATTTTTTCTGCATTTTTCTTAACCTGTCTTCAGATTGCACTTTATTTCCAGCTTTCTAAAGTAGGTAAATATATAAGTTTTCAAAAATCAGAAAATTGGCATGTCCTGAAACTAGAACAGTTCAACTTATGAAATGTCATGCTTGTCTTACCTTTTGTCTTTGCTCAGGCTTTTGTACTTCTGTATTGTCATTTGAATCTCCAGACTCTGATGAAGACAGCTGTCTTTTTTTAGTATTTACATTTTTCACAGTTTTTCTTGGAGATCGTCTAAGAGTGCAAACATTGTTCTCCGCAATCTGAGTTCCCTAAAAAAATTAATTTTGTTTTAAAATGTTTCAACTAATAGCATGTAAAGTTTAGAAATATGATTGGCATGGGGAAAAAGATAAACTCAACTCAGTTGGGGATTTGTACTGAGCTCAAAGATGACAGACCCTCAGGGCTCTTGACTATCAAATCCAGATTTTTTGTTTCTGTAGAAAAAATTATATATACCTAAAAGTTGTCATTTACATAAACTGGTCGCACACCAGTGCAGTAGAGAGTTTTTAAGCTAATGTTGATATTAACCTGATATCCCTGTTTTCAATGAAGTACATGTATATTCCTTAAGGGTCCTCCACACACCTGGGATAAGTTCTGCATGCAAGCAGATTCTTCTAAATTACATTTATTTACTTACAGATATGGATTTTTAGCATGTGTTCGACTTGAAATGACCAAAAAAAAATTTCAAATTTTGTAGAAAAAATCAACTTTTTAAATTTTAATGCTACTTATGAAAATAAAAGTCCCTGCAGTATTTGAACTCAGAACCTGCGGGTTAGTAGACCGAAGCAACATCCACTGCGCCACAGAGACTTAGGACAACAAATTTTGGCAATATAAACTGTTTTACAATGCGCTAAAATCGCCATGTTGCGATGTTATGTCATAAACTAAAAGAGTAGAAGTCATGGGGTGTTAAGGATCCTTATGAAAGGAATTTGCCTAATTATAGACCAGCTACCTTTGTTAAACTATTAAAAGTTTAATTTCTCAGAAGATGTGTTAACCCCCCCCCAACCGGGAAACTTCTGAATTCACTTATACATATAGTAAAAGTTATGAGCAAGTGGCTTTGCCCCCCGGTCCCCCCATGGGCAAACAAAATAATCTTCCGGAACCACCTACCCCTCCTCCCTATGTGATTTTTTTTTTCATTATTATTTATCAACGCATGAGTCATATTGTAAATATAATTACATAACAATTGGACCAAACCCCTACCTGAACGTCGGAAAATATTTTACATGAACTAGCTGTTATAAAGATATTTTAGACAAAGTTGGTTATAACACTAACGTCACTATTAAAACAGTAAGGAGACTGTTGATGATCAGAACAGAATTTTGAACGATTGAAACAAAAAAGGAAAAACAAAACAAAATCTTAGTGTAACCTTTGGAGTTCCAGATAACGTACAGGGATACAGAATCTTCACCGGAAAAGTAAAGATGCAGACTTAAACTTTCATCTTCAATTTCTGTGGCGTCAGAGTCTCAATCCATCTTTACTTTGTGTTTGGTCAAACCGCACATCCAAACTTCTTTTTAAGGTATCCGATCCATATTAGGACGAAATTTTTCCAACCATGAATATCCATCATGTATTTAATACTTTGATATTTATTTAAAGCATTTAAGACTAGAAAAAGATTCCCTATCGAGAGAAATTTTCAAAAATATTATTCACTAAGCAGTAGTTAATTAATGAAGATTGCATTAAGGGCTTGGAGACAAGCACATTTTTTAAGATAAAAAAGTAATTATTAAAAATATCAAAAAATGCTTTGGTGGAAAGATGTATTTTATCATTAGAAATACAAAAACTATTGAAAATAAATTTTATACCGTGTGGAATTTTTAAAAATTAATTTTCATAAAATATAAGCAAAGGGGGAAAAGGTAATTAATTAGGACACATTCCACACTTAATGTTACATATTGATACTTAAATAAGAAAATTATGTCCAAGTATACTGAGTACATGTATTAAGCTCATACATATCTGTTATGCACCTAGATTCATTGTATCTGAGGCTATTATGGATCGGAGAAACTGACCGCGCAAAGTGCAGGGTGTTGCTAAAACGCGGAACGGAAAACGGAACGGAAAGCGGAACGGAACGGAAAACGGAAAAACTTATTTAATGTTATTTACTTGATAGATTTGTTAATCATGCTAAACACATATGCTTTATGTAATTTTTAATATATATATTTTTTTAAATTAGGAATACTGAATTATTTATTCAAGAATAATATTATTTCCTCAAAATTAACATTACATGCATTGACCACTATATTCTGTCCCAAAATATCCTCGATTCACATTTTGCTGAATAACTCTATACCTCAGGGTTCAAGCGTTTTCTTTCAGAAGCATGAACAATTCTCATCAACCCTTCTTTAAAACGTTGATCCTCTCTAGCTCATCAGCTGGTTTCAATACACGGCTATAAGTAAAGAAGTCTACAGGGTTTTGCATTTCAATATACCCGGATGATAACGTTGGAAAGTTGTGCAAGGTCTTCTGAGTGACTTCCAAATTAAGAAAAGGTGTCAACATTTCCCATTATAAGTCTCCGTAAGAAATCTGTTTTCGATTCTGTGAATTTTTCCGATTAAAAATGATAATGTGTCAATGAAGTTTTCTTGGATATTTCTCGTTTCATCAATTTCAATTGCATCTTTTACAGGTATGTGTATTATTTTTTAAATCATCCAAATGTGCTGCATGAATATTTTGAGATCGACAGACCATAGTCTCAACTTATAATCGGAAAATCAAACCAGGCAACGTATAGAGCTCTCTATTCGGATCATATGTATATATCTGCAGGAATGAACAACTGCCAAGTAATGCAAACGTAAACAAAATTGCATAGCTAAAAATACTAGTTTCACTAAGTACCGGGTATTTTAATGTATTTTTATTTTAAATGTCGTCACTCGTACGTTTTTTTTTCATCCTAATGATACTGTATCGCCTGTAAGATTTAAGATCGTATAGAACACCGAAAATTCAGTGTTGATGTAACTATATATAACAGTTATACATCATATTTGAAATATAAAAACACTCATAAAACACATGAAACGCTTTTACTAAGTGCCTACATTACACTGATATGCCAGCAATACGATACAAGAAAAATAAGTAAAACGTTACAGCAAATTTACTCGTTTAAACATGTTAATATTTCACAATTCGTATACATTTCGTACTCAACTAACGCCAATTGAATGTAATGCTACATGTATATTTGATAGACACTTAAAAGAATATCAATAAGACAGCCACATGTTGATAATCATTCATTAGATATGAATACATAATACAAAGTAAATCGTTTCTGGTCAGTATATACCCTTTTAAAGCGATAAACGTGATATGATGTTTTCCGTTTTCCGTTCCGTTCCGCTTTCCGTTCCGTTTTCCGTTCCGCGTTTTAGCAACACCCCAAAGTGCATGCTGAGAGGGATGATTCGATTGGCTATTTTTTATCAGCAACTAATATGACAGATCGTACCAAGTTTTTGTACTTTACTTATTGCACATTTTATGAATAGCTTGTGAAAGGAAATAGATCATCGTTTAGCATAATATTCAAAATACCATATCTTAAAAATCTGCAGACTAGCTAGGCCTATTCGTAAAAAATCACGATTTTACACTTTCTGATCAACATCGAATACGCTATTGATAAAGTTAATGATGCTGACCATGCTGACGTCGTTGTAACATGAGACGCACCCTATTTCGATCAACTGGTCAAGAACAAAGGAAATACTAGTTTATATGTAAGTATTTTTGAAAGTAAAATTGTTAGAAATGTATGCACATGCATGGAAATCCAATATTCGTTTAGGCATAGGCTATACCTATGTGATAGAACAGATTGCAAGTGATTTTAATTATTGGTTAGGCTATTTGAATAAATTTATTATTGCTGTCGTATGTTTCTATATTATACAGTTTTATTCAAGTTATTTATTTGGTAAAGTCACTTATGGGTTTCCATACATGTAAAGTACAGAGTATTCAGATTGTTGTTCATGGTCTAGTGATTCTTAACTTTGGTTGGACTTGGTTGGTTTTAAGATGAAAGGTTGAATTCTTTGAAGGTACAGTGATTTTGGGGTGTTTGATTTAATTTCTCCAGTGTCTATACTGCTGATCGAGAGCTGTCTGTTTTAATTTATTCATTCAGACTTGGACAGACTACCCTAAGGCTTACAGAAAAGAATGCCATTGAACTTCCATTTTTTCCACAGTTTATTTCTGACCATTGAAACCCCATTGCTTTTCCAGTTACCAAGATGTCACATAAAATGGCATTATATATTGTTTTAACCAAGAAAAACCATTGAATTTCCAGTTTCCAGTTAAAACACATTGAAAACTCAGTGAAAATCCATTGAAACACCATTGAAAATGAATACTTATGCAAATTAGTTTGCACCAGTTAAATGATGTCATCTTTCAATGCTAAATTAATGGAAAAAGGATGGTTTACACAAATGCATTGAAAGCCTATTGAAAACCCATTGATTTTCCATTGATTAAATATTTGATTGCTTTATAGAAGAAAAGTAGGTCAAGATCAAGTTGCATCCTAAGATAACCCTGAACATTTTGCAGAATACTGACCCAGAGAAATCTCAATATAGATCAATTCAAATCTCCCCATAATGCTTGTTATACATGTAACTGTACAAAATTCATATGAGCAATAAATAAGGACAACTTAATTGTACTTGATATAAAAAGGTAAATATTATCTAAATGTTCTCATGCATGCACATGCATACTTACATGCATAATTAAATTATTTACTAGTTTATTGACTTCCAAATACAATCTAAAATGGTAGACATGAAGCTATATTACATAACTTTTTTTTTCAAGACACCCATGCACTAGCTGCTTGCAACACTTAAATCACTTGATAGTGTGTAAATGTTAATTAGTTATACAAATTTGTATCAAATCATACAAGTGTAGGAATTCAATATCAAAAATATTACCTCAAGTGATCAAGAATATATCCCCCCAAAAAGTTCCATAAATTCACTGTATAAATATGCCACAAAAGAGCAGGATGCCCAACAATAACACATTTTCCTTACAATGTACATTTAGGCTCCAAGATGAACATTCAAAATTTGCAACTCAACTTCCTGTTATGCAGTAATCTTAATTCTTAGTGGTCAGTTCATTTGGCAGAGGCCAGTGACCCAGATTGGAATCTCAGCTTGAATTACAATGTAAATCTAGAAATGTGTATAAGAATTCCATTTAACTGCTCCTGAAAATAAATGGTATTTTACTGGGAAACCGAAACATTGAAGTTTAAGTGAAATGGAAAACTGGTGTTTCACTGAGAGTTGCAGGCCATTGAAAATGGCAGTTACCTGAAAACTGCTATTTAACTGGTAGGTATTAAACTCGTCAGATGATGACACAAGAAAAATAAATGCACAATCAATGGTGTTTCAATGAAAACTGGAAAATCAATGAAAGTTCAATGGAATTTCAATGGAAAAAAGCCAGTTCTTTTCTCTAAGGGTTATAAGACCTAAAGTAAGAGAGTTTATTAACTTTATTAACTTGTGTGAATTTCAAAGATAAAATAAATTATAAGTTAAAATAAAGGGTTAGAATGCTATTTATTAAAGTAATTATTTTTTCAGTAATCAATTATTTATTTGGTTGATTTGTAGATCGAGTCATTCCTACAATCCTACACGATTATATTTACAGTGATGCATGTTACTAGGTTCTGATACCGTATATCTGGTAAGATCTATGTTTTGTGTGACTAACATACAAATGTATGTGGCGTCCAAATTGTCTAAACTGTGTCTATACTAATTTTTGACAATTATATCTAAAAGTCATAATTATGCATATATGTGATAAATTTACATATTGATCATTCTTAATAATGGTGAATATGAACAATTGATTGGATTTTAATTTGATCTATTTTCCATTTCATTAAAGTAGTAAATGTGATTGAATTATGAAATGGAGTTATTGCACTCATAGGCGTCGAACTGGGGGGGCTAGGGGGGGCTTAGCCCCCCCACTTTTTTTGCAAAGTT
>NC_069115.1:12592296-12657379 GCF_025612915.1 Magallana angulata
AATTTAGAATTAACTGATTGGTTTTCAATAAGTTTATTATGTACCTTTTCTTTGTTCATCTCGCTCCTGACCTGAAAAAAGAAAACAAAACATTTAGAAGACCAACAAATCAGACACAGAAACACTGCAATGTACTATGTCAGAAATCAATACTTTATATTTTTATAACAATATGTCTTTGTTATAGATTTTCAAACTGTTTACAAATTTATATGTTTTGAAGTATACATTTTTTGTAGTAAATATGCACTCACAAAAATAACTGTTTAAATTGATAATCGATAAATGTACAGGTGTACAGATGTAGAAATGGTATCTACGTGTCAGGGATAACACTACGAATCAAATTTCTTACGTATATTTCTATACATTTTCTCAATAAATCATCAAATTACCCCTTATGAAATAAAATACAGCCACGCAATACTTTCTAATCTGACATGCTATATGATGTTTTATGTGTACAGGTTAACAACCTCCAAGTGTTTCTTTTTCTAATAAATTCTAATAGGTAAAAAAACATAACTTGAATTTAAATTGACTAAAACGGAAAAAAAATCAATATTATTTGTTCTCATAACAATATGTCTTTGTTTATGGATTTACGAACTTTTTACAAATTTATATGTTTTGAATTAAACAATTTTAGTAGTAAATATTAACTCACAAAAATAAATTTATATGTTTGAATTACATAATTTTTGTAGTAAATATTCACAAACAAAATAAATTCCTAAACTGATAATTGATACCGGTACATGTAAATAAATATTATCTTCATGTCAGGGATAACACTACAAATCAAATTTCTTACGTATAATTCTAAACAGTTTTTCAATGAAGCATCAATTGACCCCTAATGAAATAAAATACATTCACGCAATACTTTCTAGTATGGCATCCTATATGATGTTTTATGTGCATATTTTATGTATCAAATTATAAAGAACATATGTGTCTTACTATTGTGTAAAGTATTAAAGGGGCATGGTCACGATTTTAGTCAAATTCTACTCTCTTTTTTATTATGGATAATGCTATAAATATGTATTTTTAATGATCAAGTGAAATTTGATAGTCAGTCATTACTTTATTAACAAGATTCATAAATCACAATTGTTTGTTATGTAAACAAGGCTCCTGTCCTGTTTTTGTTTACACAGGTAAAAACCAGTAAAAAATCTTTTTCAATCTCATTTGTCGATCTTCTTATTCGTCTTAAGAAGGAAAAAACAGTTCATAACGTTTAACACATTCATTTAAGGTCTAATGATTGACTTCTCATTTCAACATTCAAAATGTTAACAAAAGCTTTCAATTGTTTACATGAAAGGAATTGTGAGCTCTGTAACTTGCTTATAATTCAACGAATGACACTCAAATTATGGTTGCATATTAAAAATGCCTTACTTAAGCAATGTAAACAGTAAAATCGGTAAAAAAAAAATGACCAAATTTTTTTATCTGCTATTTTCAAAATTTAAAGTTGTACAATTTACCCTTTTAATTATTAAATGCGTCTTATATTTTGACACTATATTTAACTTAGTTAATGATATTGAAGTATATAGACGGCAATTATTCAATAAAAGAAACATCGAACTTGGCGTTAAGAATGACGTTTACCCAGGTATGAATTACTGCTTATAAAGGGCAGTGAAGATAAGTTAATACAAAGCATTTGGATTTGAGCAACAATTAAACAAATATATTTCATACCGCATTCCCCGTTTCAATTTTCATCACTCTACCTTTTTTCAATTTAACATAACACTTAACGATGTTAACATTTATTCAAGTTTAATATCTCTAAGGCGGTGCACAACTTTTTCTGCGCATTAAATTAACATTTTTTTTTAAATTATGAAACTGTAGCTACAGGTTCGTTGGTCTGAATTTCCCGTGGAGCTAGAGTTCTGCAGCTAGCAGGTGTTTAAGGTGTTTAACTAGTTACATTTAGCTTCGGACAGCCTTAACATAGCTGCGTGTGCCTTCTTATGAAAATTAGTCTTTAAAGTTTAAAAATAATCGTATAAATCACAAGGTTTTACCTGACGTTATAATCTCTTAATAATAAGCTTTCACAACCAATCTCTTAAAGTGATAAATGAAGATATTTTAAGTCGTTGATGATACTAGACTGGTAATGTCAATTGGAATAAAACAGAATTTAAATGCTTTAGTTTTTTTAATTAACAACACAATAGATACAAACAAACCCCAGAGTTAATTTTGTTTTTCCTTAGACTGAAATGTCACACTTTCATTGGTTCAAACATAGCACGTTAATGCCTCATATATCTCTATATTTGTTTGGTGAGAAATAATATTAGGCAATATGGCCGTCATTGCCCGACGCTTCGCTTACTCATTTCGACATTTCATAGTATTTAATACATAAACCGCATGCCGTAAGTTCTTAAAGTATTTGGAGTAGTTGCTCTTTGAAATTCTTTAAAAATTAGAGTAGTTTTCCTTAGAATATTGACGTCACAGTGTTTTGTCTGAAGCAAAACAAAATGGCAGCGGACGAAATTTGGTTAACTCTCTGCAGAGAAAGGAAGAAATCATTTAAATGTGAACACCAACAAAACATTGGAAGTAAACATGGGTGAAGTAAAGATTTTTAAAGAGTATTTGAAAGGTGAGATTAAAAATTTTAAAGAGTTTTAATGAGTTAAATTTGACGAGATGTTAGGCATCTTGTAGATGGCTTTGCGTAGATCATCGCTATTTGTGAATAAATATGTCGCTTTATAGTCCTCGGGAAAAACAAAACACTTATTAGGTTAATTACTGACTCACTATGGAAATATATTGGGTTGATCAATCTCATATAATGACGAAATTAACCCTATGTCCGAATTTAACAAAAATGGTGCAAAAAAATTCACTAGTCTAATATCCGCTAAACACACGATATTCTTACTAATATATATACTTACTTTGTGCAATTCATACAAGTTTTTATCTAAGTAGAGATACATTCTGGGTCATACCGAATCAAGTTCAGACAATATACTATTGCCCAGATGTTGAAGTTGTATTACTACTTACACAGTAATACGAGAGGAGGTTTGTATACTAGATTTATACAATTAAACTTGACAAAATGAATTTAAATTTGACTTTTTTTTCAGTGTATCATAATATATTTGATTACGTCGTAAATTTTCATTTCCCTTCAATGCTAGTATTTTAGAAAAACATAATCTGAATTTAAATTGTCCGACTAAAAAGAAAATAAGACAAAGAAAGCAGCACACACCTTAACCCCTTCCATGGCAAGGATTTTAGTCAGTGTTTTAGTCATTTTTCTAATATGTCCAGCTGTTTTAAATTGTTGTGCTTTGAAAACAAAACATATGTTACCTCCGCGTGGATTTTGATCACACTTAAAATTGCTTAAAAAGTTGACTAAATTCAACTCAGGATATCAACAATTTGGTGTATCAAAAAGAACAACAATTTCACAAGAATGTTTTTCATCGATGCAAAGGTTATTTCGATATTCACAGAATTAACAAAGATATGAGACTTTGTTTACACTATACCTGTTTTTTATGCTAGACGCGAAGAAATGCGTATATGCCATGGAAGGGGTTAAGTTAATACTATCTACTATTGTCCAGATATACAAGATGTTTTACTTAAATTACACACTAGTACAGCTATGAAAGCGGGGTTTTATACAAAAAAAAAACCGACAAAATGAATTTAGAATTAACTGATTGGTTTTCAATAAGTTTATTATGTACCTGTTCTTTGTCCATCTCGCTCCGGATCTGAAAAAAGAAAACAAAACATTTAGAAGACCAACAAATCAGACACAGAAAACACTGCAATGTGCTATGTCAGAAATCAATACTTTATATTTTTATAACAATATGTCTTTGTTATAGATTTTCAAACTGTTTACAAATTCATATGTTTTGAAGTATACATTTTTTGTAGTAAATATGCACTCACAAAAATAACATTTTAAATTGATAATCGAAATTTGGGTTGCATATTAAAAATGCCTTACTTAAGCAATGTAAACAATAAAATCGGTAAAAAAAATTGACCAAATTTTTTTATCTGCTATTTTCAAAATTTAAAGTGTACAATTTACCCTTTTAATTATTAAATGCGTCTTATATTTTGACACTATATTTAACTTAGTTAATGATATTGAAGTATATAGACGGCAATTATTCAATAAAAGAAACGTCGAACTTGGCGTTAAGAATGATGTTTACCCAGGTATGAAACACTGCTTATAAAGGGCAGTGAAGATAAGTTAATACAAAGCATTTGGATTTGAGCAACAATTAAACAAATATATTTCATACCGCATTCCCCGTTTCAATTTTCATCACTCTACCTTTTTTCAATTTAACATAACACTTAACGATGTTAACATTTATTCAAGTTTAATATCTCTAAGGCGGTGCACAACTTTTTCTGCGCATTAAATTAACATTTTTTTTAAATTATGAAACTGTAGCTACAGGTTCGTTGGTCTGAATTTCCCGTGGAGCTAGAGTTCTGCAGCTAGCAGGTGTTTAAGGTGTTTAACTAGTTACATTTAGCTTCGGACAGCCTTAACATAGCTTGCGTGTGCCTTCTTATGAAAATTAGTCTTTAAAGTTTAAAAATAATCGTATAAATCACAAGTTTTACCTGACGTTATAATCTCTTAATGATAAACTTTAACAACCAATCTCTTAAAGTGATAAATGAAGATACTTAACACTACTGAATTCAAAATCCACTGATATTCCCAAAAATTGACTGACATTGTCTGACATCCACTGTACATTGACTGTACCTCACTGTACATTTCACTGACTTCCTCTGTACCCCACTGTATCCCACTGTACAGTTCTACTGAACATCACTGTATCCCACTGTACGCCACTGTACAGTCCTACTGACTTCCACTGTACCCCACTGTACGCCACTGTACAGGGCACTGACCAGCACTGTACCCCACTGGACGCCACTGTACCGGGCACTGACCATCACTGTACCCCACTGACGCCACTGTACTATTAATTTGAGGGGAAAAAATCAGATTTTTAAATCTTCAATATACACTGTATATTTTTTCTTCGATATTTATTTTTATTATGCCGTATATGTATACAGATAACTTGACAGAAGAATGCAACAGGTCGTTAAATTTATTTAATACGTTTTATTTATTAATGTCTTAATGTGTTATTGAATGTTACGATCACAAAATTATGATAAATTTTTGCTATAAGGTTAAAGTTTTGAATTTTACATGTTGAATCTGATTATTTAAAAAGTGCATGCTATTATGTTTATTCTGCCAGTCATTGGAAAATTACCCCCCCCCCCCCCCCAACCAGCAAGGTTACAAATTAATCATTTCTTATTGATGATATATGACAAATGATCGGATTGTTAATTCTCTGTGTCTTACGAGCTGTGTTTCTGCCACTAAACACAGTCAATTAAACACATGAACAGAATCCACAAAATATATCTATGCTTGTTTTTTGTGTACACATGTCCATTTATCATGACTGCCCGCTTGACTACACAGGTACAAGATAGCGTGCGAGTTTCTAGCTCATTTGTTAATTGATTTCTTTTGATTAAAACATTTAAAAATACATTGCAAATGTCGGGTTTTAATTTTACAAAATAACACCAACAGTTTACTGCAAAATACATTATAAATTTTAAACATAATCAGTGACATATTAAGCAGTAATTAACAGCTAGTATCATTTTATTTCAGCAAGAAATAAAAGGAAGGGTTGAATTCAAGGAAGGTTGTAACATGTGGTAATATGCGTAGCGGTACATTTTTTTTTAAAATATGATTTACTTTTAAATGTTTTAGAAATAAGATATAAAATGCCCTATTCTATACACACTATTTTTGTATATTGAGAGAGAGAGAGAGAGAGAGAGAGAGAGAGAGAGAGAGAGAGAGAGAGAGATTGAGATTACAGGTATATCACTTCCTGACTATATTGTACTGGTGTTATATGTAGTTGTAGAAAAGTTCACAATAAAATCTATGTTGAAACTGGCGGTTATGATGCCGTAAGGGGATTTTAACGTGCTTATACAATTCTGACTCGGGGCCCCAAGTTTTAGCACTAGAAAATTTATGAGAGAGAGAGAGAGAGGAAGAGAGAGAGATATATTAATCCGAAATCAATTGGGTTAAGATTTTGTTTGTCTATTAGTCTGCTTCTTTTACATATATCGATTATTTTTTCTTTATGTCTCAAGTTTATCTTTGCCAACTAACTCCCGGGTTTAAGAAAAATATCTGCAAACCTTTAGTCAAAAATAAAAATGTAACATGGATAATAACCCAATAACCCCCCCCCCCCTTTTCCCCCAAATCCTTTGATACTCCTTACAGTACTGTGCTATGTCGAAACGATTCATGTTAAGCAATCGGTTAATGAAATTAATGCGCCTTTTTAATTTTGACCTCGATGTGTAATCACTATTAAATAGATATAATAAATCCCACTTTTGTGCAGACATTACATGCAAGTAGTCCTACATGTAAGTAAAAAGTAAATAATAATAATCTTTTCAGACAGATTTTAAATTGTTATGATCCCAATGCACCCGGCAACCGTAATGATTTTTTAATCAAAATTGAAAATACAGACTTTTTGTTTTAACAGTGTTTTTCCCCGAAGTTTACATCGATCTGTTTATTCCAATGCCCCAACACATATACACAGGTGGTCAGTTTTCACACCTTGTCGCAGTCAACTGGGCGTGTGTATAGTCTGGGCCTTTCTGTTAGTACCGAGTTTTTCGTTGTTCCCAGACAGACAAAAGATTTTGTAGATTATGTAGACGTACACAAAGAAGGAGACAGTTCACCGTCGATATATAAAAAAAATCTTGTTAGCGTTGACTTTCATTCATTAAGAATTTTTAAGACAATCATTATATAACGAACTTTAAATCATTTGAAACCATGGACATTATTCCGTAACTAAAAATAAATACATAATTTAACTTTTTTAATGCCAAGATGTAGATTCAAAGCTGTCAGCATTACTACATGTTAACGTAGTACTTTATTCAAATACTAAAATATTCGTACGTTATCAAGAGAGAGAGAGAGAGAGAGAGAGAGAGAGAGAGAGAGAGAGAGAGAGAGAGAGAGAGAGAGAGAGAGAGAGAGAGAGAGAGAGAGATATTTTATAGTAGATTTGAAATTATCTTGTCTGCTATCATACAATATACTTGTTTCAGTATATGAACGGGAAAAACAGAAGAAAAAACGAAAGACTGTTTTAAAGGCCGAACATTTTTAACGGGTGGTAAATCTAATGACAGGCGAGGACGGGGTTTAATTTTTAGAGGTGTGAAAGCCTCCGGGCCTGGGGGTCTATCTGTGGTCGTGAACGCTGCTAATCACTATACACAGGAAGCAAATATTACACGATATACAAAATTAGACAGAATTGGTCTTAGTTTGAATATCTTAATTGTTCTAATGACCATACGAAGCGGTTTTATACGGAAATGTCGTCTGAATTTTCTCTAAGATCAAGAGCACGTGTGTGAAGCACAATTTAAAAAATTCAATAAACCAATTCAGCTTTACAAATTTAACTCAGTACATTTTGTTTAGCACTTGACATTGTTTAAGACGTCAATTTAAACACATATAATTGTGTAAGAAAACCATACGATCAGTAAAAATGTTGAATGTAAAGGCAGCCATTGTACGATGACAACTAATGGAGTTCGTTTTCCATGGAGTGACGTTTTCGTGCAACAAGTTCCAATTGAGTTTATAACCATTAAATACAGCTTTAATAGCTCATAAGTTTGTTTTAAAAAAGAAAATTTTGTATACAAGTTTTGGGCTGCATGCTCATTTATCGTAGAATTTATTAGGTCATATACATTCAATATGATTCAAAAATAAATTGCGTATTTTCAATTACTGAATAGTGAAAATATTTTTCTCATTTATCCAACCTGTACACAATTCACTTATTACGGAAAGAGAAAAAAACATGTTTGCCTATTAATTGAGGTTTTGCCTATAATTTAAGAGCTGCTAAAATAAAATTGTGATGCAGTAAAAATATTGCGGGGGGGGGGGGGGGGGCTATGCCTTTCTGACTTAAGAGGTGAATAGTTACATGTACAACATAAGAGAGAGAGAGAGAGAGAGAGAGAGAGAGAGAGAGAGAGAGAGAGAGAGAGAGAGAGATTAAAGTACCGTAATAGAGTGAAATATAATTTGAACACTGTTTGTTATCACCACATTTTATTTTTAAATTAACACCATACTTATTTTGATATCCGCGACTGGTGGTGGTGGTGGTTGGGGGGGGTTATAAATATGTTCTTAATGTTTAATATTCGACTTGATTTAAATAATAAAAAAACGCATCTAAATTGATGAATATAAAGATCTAGAGTATACCGTTTATTCATACATGTAATGTTTTTAAAAATATATATATTTATATAATTGATATATAAAATAAATTATATATTTCAAATGGATTTAATAATCTAAAGACCAAAAATACCCTTATAAAAGAATTACATAATATCTTGAACAAGGTGTCAGACTGACAATTTACAGGGTTGATTATTGGGACATTCACAGCTTTTGATCTACTGAAAGTATGTATACTATACACAGATACTGCCTCGCTGATTTTCCTGTGAAGTAAAACTTCAAAGACATGTTAAAGTCCAGACCAGTTATCTTCTCTCTTTTGAAAAAAATCAGCATGTTGAGCAATATGGTGGATTCTTTTTATCGTTGAAATCTCCTCCACATATATGTTATATTAAAGTTTTAAAATTCAAAGAATTCAAAACTATCTATAAATTTTAATACATAGTTTTAAATTCTCTGAATTTTAAAACTTTAATGTAACATATATACGTACATTTATTTGACAATATTGATTAAATTAAATTCACTGAAAAAAAACCCTAGATATTAAGTTTACTTACTTAAACATTGATATCGAAATATACATGTATAAAAACATTTCCCCTTTTAATTGAATAAGTTGCTGTATTTTGTATGAAAATTGGATTATGAGTTTTTAATACCTGCGCGAATCAGAGGATGGGTGGTATTGGGGGGGGGGGGGGGATTCTTACCGCGCATGTAATTATATATGAACTTAAAGAAATAGAAGCCCATTTTCTCTCTTGTAAGCAATTGGAAAGAATCAAAACAAATCAAGATTTTGGTATCAAAAAAAGTAAACACTCAATTCATTGTTTAAACATAATAATTTATAAAACACATAGGTGCAGTGGGTTACAGTGGTGTACAGTGTTTGTCAGTACCCTGTACAGTGGTGTACAGTGGGGTACAGTGCTGGTCAGTACCCCGTACAGTGGTGTACAGTGAGGAACAGTGCTGGTCAATGGGTAGGTACTGTGCTGTCCAGTGGAATACAGTGGAGTACAGTGGCTCTGTACAGTGGGGTACAGTGGGATACAGTGTGGTACAGTAGCTCTGTACAGTGGGTGTACAGTGGATTTACAGTAGGGTACAGTGGTTATACAGTAGATGTCAGACAATGTCAGTCAATTTTTGGGAATATCAGTGGGTTTTGAATTCAGTAGTGTAAAGTCGTTGATGATACTAGACTGGTAATGTCAATTGGAATAAAACGGAATTTAAATTCTTTAGTTTTTTTTAATTAACAACACAATTGATACAAACACCTCAGAGTTAATTTTGTTTTTCCTTGGACTGAAATGTCACACTTTCATTGGTTCAAACATAGCACGTTAATGCCTCATATATCTCTATATTTGTTTGGTGAGAAATAATATTAGGCAATATGGCCGTCATTGCCCGACGCTTCGCTTACTCATTTCGACATTTCATAGTATTTAATACATAAACCGCATGCCGTAAGTTCTTAAAGTATTTGGAGTAGTTGCTCTTTGAAATTCTTTAAAAAGTAGAGTAGTTTCCCTTAGAATATTGACGTCACAGTGTTTTGTCTGAAGCAAAACAAAATGGCAGCGACGAAATTTGGTAAACTCTCTGCAGAGAAAGGAAGAAATCATTTAAATGTGAACACCAACAAAACATTGGAAGTAAACATGGGTGAAGTAAAGATTTTTAAAGAGTATTTGAAAGGTGAGATTAAAAAATTTAAAGAGTTTTAATGAGTTAAATTTGACGAGATGCTAGGCGTCTTGTAGATGGCTTTGCGTAGATCATCGCTATTTGTGAATAAATATGTCGCTTTATAGTCCTCGGGAAAAACAAAACACTTATTAGGTTAATTACAGACTCACTATGGAAATATATTGGGTTGATCAATCTCAAATAATGACGAAATTAACCCTATGTCCGAATTTAACAAAAATGGGGCAAAAAAATTCACTAGTCTAATATCCGCTAAACACACGATATTCTTACTAATATATATACTTACTTTGTGCAATTCATACAAGTTTTTATCTAAGTAGAGATACATTCTGGGTCATACCGAATCAAGTTCAGACAATATACTATTGCCCAGATGTTGAAGTTGTATTACTACTTACACAGTAATACGAGAGGAGGTTTGTATACTAGATTTATACAATTAAACTTGACAAAATGAATTTAAATTTGACTTTTTTTTCAGTGTATCATAATATATTTGATTACGTCGTAGATTTTCATTTCCCTTCAATGCTAGTATTTTAGAAAAACATAATCTGAATTTAAATTGTCCGACTAAAAAGAAAATAAGACAAAGAAAGCAGCACACACCTTAACCCCTTCCATGGCAAGGATTTTAGTCAGTTTTTTAGTCATTTTTCTAATATGTCCAGCTGTTTTAAATTGTTGTGCTTTGAAAACAAAACATATGTTACCTCCGCGTGGATTTTGATCACACTTAAAATTGCTTAAAAAGTTGACTAAATTCAACTCAGGATATCAACAATTTGGTGTATCAAAAAGAACAACAATTTCACAAGAATGTTTTTCATCGATGCAAAGGTTATTTCGATATTCACAGAATTAACAAAGATATGAGACTTTGTTTACACTATACCTGTTTTTTATGCTAGACGCGAAGAAATGCGTATATGCCATGGAAGGGGTTAAGTTAATACAATCTACTATTGTCCAGATATACAAGATGTTTTACTTAAATTACACACTAGTACAGCTATGAAAGCGGGGTTTTATACAAAAAAAAAAAACCGACAAAATGAATTTAGAATTAACTGATTGGTTTTCAATAAGTTTATTATGTACCTGTTCTTTGTCCATCTCGCTCCGGATCTGAAAAAAGAAAACAAAACATTTAGAAGACCAACAAATCAGACACAGAAACACTGCAATGTACTATGTCAGAAATCAATACTTTATATTTTTATAACAATATGTCTTTGTTATAGATTTTCAAACTGTTTACAAATTCATATGTTTTGAAGTATACATTTTTTGTAGTAAATATGCACTCACAAAAATAAGATTTTAAATTGATAATCGAAATTTGGGTTGCATATTAAAAATGCCTTACTTAAGCAATGTAAACAATAAAATCGGTAAAAAAAAATTGACCAAATTTTTTTATCTGCTATTTTCAAAATTTAAAGTGTACAATTTACCCTTTTAATTATTAAATGCGTCTTATATGTTGACACTATATTTAACTTAGTTAATGATATTGAAGTATATAGACGGCAATTATTCAATAAAAGAAACATCGAACTTGGCGTTAAGAATGACGTTTACCCAGGTATGAAACACTGCTTATAAAGGGCAGTGAAGATAAGTTAATACAAAGCATTTGGATTTGAGCAACAATTAAACAAATATATTTCATACCGCATTCCCCGTTTCAATTTTCATCACTCTACCTTTTTTCAATTTAACATAACACTTAACGATGTTAACATTTATTCAAGTTTAATATCTCTAAGGCGGTGCACAACTTTTTCTGCGCATTAAATTAACATTTTTTTTAAATTATGAAACTGTAGCTACAGGTTCGTTGGTCTGAATTTCCCGTGGAGCTAGAGTTCTGCAGCTAGCAGGTGTTTAAGGTGTTTAACTAGTTACATTTAGCTTCGGACAGCCTTAACATAGCTGCGTGTGCCTTCTTATGAAAATTAGTCTTTAAAGTTTAAAAATAATCGTATAAATCACAAGTTTTACCTGACGTTATAATCTCTTAATGATAAACTTTAACAACCAATCTCTTAAAGTGATAAATGAAGATACTTAACACTACTGAATTCAAAATCCACTGATATTCCCAAAAATTGACTGACATTGTCTGACATCCACTGTACATTGACTGTACCTCACTGTACATTTCACTGACTTCCTCTGTACCCCACTGTATCCCACTGTACATTTCTACTGAACATCACTGTATCCCACTGTACGCCACTGTACAGTCCTACTGACTTCCACTGTACCCCACTGTACGCCACTGTACAGGGCACTGACCAGCACTGTACCCCACTGGACGCCACTGTACCGGGCACTGACCATCACTGTACCCCACTGACGCCACTGTACTATTAATTTGAGGGGAAAAAATCAGATTTTTAAATCTTCAATATACACTGTATATTTTTTCTTCGATATTTATTTTTATTATGCCGTATATGTATACAGATAACTTGACAGAAGAATGCAACAGGTCGTTAAATTTATTTAATACGTTTTATTTATTAATGTCTTAATGTGTTATTGAATGTTACGATCACAAAATTATGATAAATTTTTGCTATAAGGTTAAAGTTTTGAATTTTACATGTTGAATCTGATTATTTAAAAAGTGCATGCTATTATGTTTATTCTGCCAGTCATTGGAAAATTACCCCCCCCCCCCCAACCAGCAAGGTTACAAATTAATCATTTCTTATTGATGATATATGACAAATGATCGGATTGTTAATTCTCTGTGTCTTACGAGCTGTGTTTCTGCCACTAAACACAGTCAATTAAACACATGAACAGAATCCACAAAATATATCTATGCTTGTTTTTTGTGTACACATGTCCATTTATCATGACTGCCCGCTTGACTACACAGGTACAAGATAGCGTGCGAGTTTCTAGCTCATTTGTTAATTGATTTCTTTTGATTAAAACATTTAAAAATACATTGCAAATGTCGGGTTTTAATTTTACAAAATAACACCAACAGTTTACTGCAAAATACATTATAAATTTTAAACATAATCAGTGACATATTAAGCAGTAATTAACAGCTAGTATCATTTTATTTCAGCAAGAAATAAAAGGAAGGGTTGAATTCAAGGAAGGTTGTAACATGTGGTAATATGCGTAGCGGTACATTTTTTTTTAAAAATATGATTTACTTTTAAATGTTTTAGAAATAAGATATAAAATGCCCTATTCTATACACACTATTTTTGTATATTGAGAGAGAGAGAGAGAGAGAGAGAGAGAGAGAGAGAGAGAGAGAGAAAGAGAGAGAGAGAGAAAGAGAGAGCGAGAGAGAGAGAGAGATTGAGATTACAGGTATATCACTTCCTGACTATATTGTACTGGTGTTATATGTAGTTGTAGAAAAGTTCACAATTAAATCTATGTTGAAACTGGCGGTTATGATGCCGTAAGGGGATTTTAACGTGCTTATACAATTCTGACTCGGGGCCCCAAGTTTTAGCACTAGAAAATTTATGAGAGAGAGAGAGAGAGAGAGAGGAAGAGAGAGAGATATATTAATCCGAAATCAATTGGGTTAAGATTTTGTTTGTCTATTAGTCTGCTTCTTTTACATATATCGATTATTTTTTCTTTATGTCTCAAGTTTATCTTTGCCAACTAACTCCCGGGTTTAAGAAAAATATCTGCAAACCTTTAGTCAAAAATAAAAATGTAACATGGATAATAACCCAATAACCCCCCCCCCCCCCTTTTCCCCCAAATCCTTTGATACTCCTTACAGTACTGTGCTATGTCGAAACGATTCATGTTAAGCAATCGGTTAATGAAATTAATGCGCCTTTTTAATTTTGACCTCGATGTGTAATCACTATTAAATAGATATAATAAATCCCACTTTTGTGCAGACATTACATGCAAGTAGTCCTACATGTAAGTAAAAAGTAAATAATAATAATCTTTTCAGACAGATTTTAAATTGTTATGATCCCAATGCACCCGGCAACCGTAATGATTTTTTAAATCAAAATTGAAAATACAGACTTTTTGTTTTAACAGTATTTTTCCCCGAAGTTTACATCGATCTGTTTATTCCAATGCCCAAACACATATACACAGGTGGTCAGTTTTCACACCTTGTCGCAGTCAACTGGGCGTGTGTATAGTCTGGGCCTTTCTGTTAGTACCGAGTTTTTCGTTGTTCCCAGACAGACAAAAGATTTTGTAGATTATGTAGACGTACACAAAGAAGGAGACAGTTCACCGTCGATATATAAAAAAAATCTTGTTAGCGTTGACTTTCATTCATTAAGAATTTTTAAGACAATCATTAAATAACGAACTTTAAATCATTTGAAACCATGGACATTATTCCGTAACTAAAAATAAATACATAATTTAACTTTTTTAATGCCAAGATGTAGATTCAAAGCTGTCAGCATTACTACATGTTAACGTAGTACTTTATTCAAATACTAAAATATTCGTACGTTATCAAGAGAGAGAGAGAGAGAGAGAGAGAGAGAGAGAGAGAGAGATATTTTATAGTAGATTTGAAATTATCTTGTCTGCTATCATACAATATACTTGTTTCAGTATATGAACGGGAAAAACAGAAGAAAAAACGAAAGACTGTTTTAAAGGCCGAACATTTTTAACGGGTGGTAAATCTAATGACAGGCGAGGACGGGGTTTAATTTTTAGAGGTGTGAAAGCCTCCGGGCCTGGGGGTCTCTCTGCGGTCGTGAACGCTGCTAATCACTATACACAGGAAGCAAATATTACACGATATACAAAATTAGACAGAATTGGTCTTAGTTTGAATATCTTAATTGTTCTAATGACCATACGAAGCGGTTTTATACGGAAATGTCGTCTGAATTTTCTCTAAGATCAAGAGCACGTGTGTGAAGCACAATTTAAAAAATTCAATAAACCAATTCAGCTTTACAAATTTAACTCAGTACATTTTGTTTAGCACTTGACATTGTTTAAGACGTCAATTTAAACAAATATAATTGTGTAAGAAAACCATACGATCAGTAAAAATGTTGAATGTAAAGGCAGCCATTGTACGATGACAACTAATGGAGTTCGTTTTCCATGGAGTGACGTTTTCGTGCAACAAGTTCCAATTGAGTTTATAACCATTAAATACAGCTTTAATAGCTCATAAGTTTGTTTTAAAAAAGAAAATTTTGTATACAAGTTTTGGGCTGCATGCTCATTTATCGTAGAATTTATTAGGTCATATACATTCAATATGATTCAAAAATAAATTGCGTATTTTCAATTACTGAATAGTGAAAATATTTTTCTCATTTATCCAACCCGTACACAATTCACTTATTACGGAAAGAGAAAAAAACATGTTTGCCTATTAATTGAGGTTTTGCCTATAATTTAAGAGCTGCTAAAATAAAATTGTGATGCAGTAAAAATATTGCGGGGGGGGGGGGGGGGGGCTATGCCTTTCTGACTTAAGAGGTGAATAGTTACATGTACAACATAAGAGAGAGAGAGAGAGAGAGAGAGAGAGAGAGAGAGAGAGAGAGAGAGAGAGAGAGAGAGAGAGAGATTTTGAGAGATTAAAGAACCGTAATAGAGTGAAATATAATTTGAACACTGTTTGTTATCACCACATTTTATTTTTAAATTAACACCATACTTATTTTGATATCCGCGACTGGTGGTGGTGGTGGTTGGCGGGGGGGGGGGGGGGGGGGTTATAAATATGTTCTTAATGTTTAATATTCGACTTGATTTAAATAATAAAAAAACGCATCTAAATTGATGAATATAAAGATCTAGAGTATACCGTTTATTCATACATGTAATGTTTTTAAAAATATATATATTTATATAATTGATATATAAAATAAATTATATATTTCAAATGGATTTAATAATCTAAAGACCAAAAATACCCTTATAAAAGAATTACATAATATCTTGAACAAGGTGACAGACTGACAATTTACAGGGTTGATTATTGGGACATTCACAGCTTTTGATCTACTGAAAGTATGTATACTATACACAGATACTGCCTCGCTGATTTTCCTGTGAAGTAAAACTTCAAAGACATGTTAAAGTCCAGACCAGTTATCTTCTCTCTTTTGAAAAAAATCAGCATGTTGAGCAATATGGTGGATTCTTTTTATCGTTGAAATCTCCTCCACATATATGTTATATTAAAGTTTTAAAATTCAAAGAATTCAAAACTATCTATAAATTTTAATACATAGTTTTAAATTCTCTGAATTTTAAAACTTTAATGTAACATATATACGTACATTTATTTGACAATATTGATTAAATTAAATTCACTGAAAAAAACCCTAGATATAAAGTTTACTTACTTAAACATTGATATCGAAATATACATGTGTAAAAACATTTCCCCTTTTAATTGAATAAGTTGCTGTATTTTGTATGAAAATTGGATTATGAGTTTTTAATACCTGCGCGAATCAGAGGATGGGTGGTATTGGGGGGGGGGGGATTCTTACCGCGCATGTAATTATATATGAACTTAAAGAAATAGAAGCCCATTTTCTCTCTTGTAAGCAATTGGAAAGAATCAAAACAAATCAAGATTTTGGTATCAAAAAAAGTAAACACTCAATTCATTGTTTAAACATAATAATTTATAAAACACATAGGTGCAGTGGGTTACAGTGGTGTACAGTGTTTGTCAGTACCCTGTACAGTGGTGTACAGTGGGGTACAGTGCTGGTCAGTACCCCATACAGTGGTGTACAGTGAGGAACAGTGCTGGTCAATGGGTAGGTACTGTGCTGTCCAGTGGAATACAGTGGAGTACAGTGGCTCTGTACAGTGGGGTACAGTGGGATACAGTGTGGTACAGTAGCTCTGTACAGTGGGTGTACAGTGGATTTACAGTAGGGTACAGTGGTTATACAGTAGATGTCAGACAATGTCAGTCAATTTTTGGGAATATCAGTGGGTTTTGAATTCAGTAGTGTAAAGTCGTTGATGATACTAGACTGGTAATGTCAATTGGAATAAAACGGAATTTAAATTCTTTAGTTTTTTTTAATTAACACAATAGATACAAACACCTCAGAGTTAATTTTGTTTTTCCTTGGACTGAAATGTCACACTTTCATTGGTTCAAACATAGCACGTTAATGCCTCATATATCTCTATATTTGTTTGGTGAGAAATAATATTAGGCAATATGGCCGTCATTGCCCGACGCTTCGCTTACTCATTTCGACATTTCATAGTATTTAATACATAAACCGCATGCCGTAAGTTCTTAAAGTATTTGGAGTAGTTGCTCTTTGAAATTCTTTAAAAAGTAGAGTAGTTTTCCTTAGAATATTGACGTCACAGTGTTTTGTCTGAAGCAAAACAAAATGGCAGCGACGAAATTTGGTTAACTCTCTGCAGAGAAAGGAAGAAATCATTTAAATGTGAACACCAACAAAACATTGGAAGTAAACATGGGTGAAGTAAAGATTTTTAAAGAGTATTTGAAAGGTGAGATTAAAAAATTTAAAGAGTTTTAATGAGTTAAATTTGACGAGATGTTAGGCGTCTTGTAGATGGCTTTGCGTAGATCATCGCTATTTGTGAATAAATATGTCGCTTTATAGTCCTCGGGAAAAACAAAACACTTATTAGGTTAATTACTGACTCACTATGGAAATATATTGGGTTGATCAATCTCATATAATGACGAAATTAACCCTATGTCCGAATTTAACAAAAATGGGGCAAAAAAATTCACTAGTCTAATATCCGCTAAACACACGATATTCTTACTAATATATATACTTACTTTGTGCAATTCATACAAGTTTTTATCTAAGTAGAGATACATTCTGGGTCATACCGAATCAAGTTCAGACAATATACTATTGCCCAGATGTTGAAGTTGTATTACTACTTACACAGTAATACGAGAGGAGGTTTGTATACTAGATTTATACAATTAAACTTGACAAAATGAATTTAAATTTGACTTTTTTTTCAGTGTATCATAATATATTTGATTACGTCGTAGATTTTCATTTCCCTTCAATGCTAGTATTTTAGAAAAACATAATCTGAATTTAAATTGTCCGACTAAAAAGAAAATAAGACAAAGAAAGCAGCACACACCTTAACCCCTTCCATGGCAAGGATTTTAGTCAGTTTTTTAGTCATTTTTCTAATATGTCCAGCTGTTTTAAATTGTTGTGCTTTGAAAACAAAACATATGTTACCTCCGCGTGGATTTTGATCACACTTAAAATTGCTTAAAAAGTTGACTAAATTCAACTCAGGATATCAACAATTTGGTGTATCAAAAAGAACAACAATTTCACAAGAATGTTTTTCATCGATGCAAAGGTTATTTCGATATTCACAGAATTAACAAAGATATGAGACTTTGTTTACACTTTACCTGTTTTTTATGCTAGACGCGAAGAAATGCGTATATGCCATGGAAGGGGTTAAGTTAATACAATCTACTATTGTCCAGATATACAAGATGTTTTACTTAAATTACACACTAGTACAGCTATGAAAGCGGGGTTTTATACAAAAAAAAAACCCCGACAAAATGAATTTAGAATTAACTGATTGGTTTTCAATAAGTTTATTATGTACCTGTTCTTTGTCCATCTCGCTCCGGATCTGAAAAAAGAAAACAAAACATTTAGAAGACCAACAAATCAGACACAGAAACACTGCAATGTACTATGTCAGAAATCAATACTTTATATTTTTATAACAATATGTCTTTGTTATAGATTTTCAAACTGTTTACAAATTCATATGTTTTGAAGTATACATTTTTTGTAGTAAATATGCACTCACAAAAATAACATTTTAAATTGATAATCGAAATTTGGGTTGCATATTAAAAATGCCTTACTTAAGCAATGTAAACAATAAAATCGGTAAAAAAAATTGACCAAATTTTTTTATCTGCTATTTTCAAAATTTAAAGTGTACAATTTACCCTTTTAATTATTAAATGCGTCTTATATGTTGACACTATATTTAACTTAGTTAATGATATTGAAGTATATAGACGGCAATTATTCAATAAAAGAAACATCGAACTTGGCGTTAAGAATGACGTTTACCCAGGTATGAAACACTGCTTATAAAGGGCAATGAAGATAAGTTAATACAAAGCATTTGGATTTGAGCAACAATTAAACAAATATATTTCATACCGCATTCCCCGTTTCAATTTTCATCACTCTACCTTTTTTCAATTTAACATAACACTTAACGATGTTAACATTTATTCAAGTTTAATATCTCTAAGGCGGTGCACAACTTTTTCTGCGCATTAAATTAACATTTTTTTTAAATTATGAAACTGTAGCTACAGGTTCGTTGGTCTGAATTTCCCGTGGAGCTAGAGTTCTGCAGCTAGCAGGTGTTTAAGGTGTTTAACTAGTTACATTTAGCTTCGGACAGCCTTAACATAGCTGCGTGTGCCTTCTTATGAAAATTAGTCTTTAAAGTTTAAAAATAATCGTATAAATCACAAGTTTTACCTGACGTTATAATCTCTTAATGATAAACTTTAACAACCAATCTCTTAAAGTGATAAATGAAGATACTTAAAGTCGTTGATGATACTAGACTGGTAATGTCAATTGGAATAAAACGGAATTTAAATTCTTTAGTTTTTCTTAATTAACAACACAATAGATACAAACACCTCAGAGTTAATTTTGTTTTTCCTTGGACTGAAATGTCACACTTTCATTGGTTCAAACATAGCACGTTAATGCCTCATATATCTCTATATTTGTTTGGTGAGAAATAATATTAGGCAATATGGCCGTCATTGCCCGACGCTTCGCTTACTCATTTCGACATTTCATAGTATTTAATACATAAACCGCATGCAGTAAGTTCTTAAAGTATTTGGAGTAGTTGCTCTTTGAAATTCTTTAAAAAGTAGAGTAGTTTTCCTTAGAATATTGACGTCACAGTGTTTTGTCTGAAGCAAAACAAAATGGCAGCGACGAAATTTGGTTAACTCTCTGCAGAGAAAGGAAGAAATCATTTAAATGTGAACACCAACAAAACATTGGAAGTAAACATGGGTGAAGTAAAGATTTTTAAAGAGTATTTGAAAGGTGAGATTAAAAAATTTAAAGAGTTTTAATGAGTTAAATTTGACGAGATGTTAGGCGTCTTGTAGATGGCTTTGCGTAGATCATCGCTATTTGTGAATAAATATGTCGCTTTATAGTCCTCGGGAAAAACAAAACACTTATTAGGTTAATTACTGACTCACTATGGAAATATATTGGGTTGATCAATCTCATATAATGACGAAATTAACCCTATGTCCGAATTTAACAAAAATGGGGCAAAAAAATTCACTAGTCTAATATCCGCTAAACACACGATATTCTTACTAATATATATACTTACTTTGTGCAATTCATACAAGTTTTTATCTAAGTAGAGATACATTCTGGGTCATACCGAATCAAGTTCAGACAATATACTATTGCCCAGATGTTGAAGTTGTATTACTACTTACACAGTAATACGAGAGGAGGTTTGTATACTAGATTTATACAATTAAACTTGACAAAATGAATTTAAATTTGACTTTTTTTTCAGTGTATCATAATATATTTGATTACGTCGTAGATTTTCATTTCCCTTCAATGCTAGTATTTTAGAAAAACATAATCTGAATTTAAATTGTCCGACTAAAAAGAAAATAAGACAAAGAAAGCAGCACACACCTTAACCCCTTCCATGGCAAGGATTTTAGTCAGTTTTTTAGTCATTTTTCTAATATGTCCAGCTGTTTTAAATTGTTGTGCTTTGAAAACAAAACATATGTTACCTCCGCGTGGATTTTGATCACACTTAAAATTGCTTAAAAAGTTGACTAAATTCAACTCAGGATATCAACAATTTGGTGTATCAAAAAGAACAACAATTTCACAAGAATGTTTTTCATCGATGCAAAGGTTATTTCGATATTCACAGAATTAACAAAGATATGAGACTTTGTTTACACTTTACCTGTTTTTTATGCTAGACGCGAAGAAATGCGTATATGCCATGGAAGGGGTTAAGTTAATACAATCTACTATTGTTCAGATATACAAGATGTTTTACTTAAATTACACACTAGTACAGCTATGAAAGCGGGGTTTTATACAAAAAAAAACCCCGACAAAATGAATTTAGAATTAACTGATTGGTTTTCAATAAGTTTATTATGTACCTGTTCTTTGTCCATCTCGCTCCTGACCTGAAAAAAGAAAACTAAACATTTAGAAGACCAACAAATCAGACACAGAAACACTGCAATGTACTATGTCAGAAATCAATACTTTATATTTTTATAACAATATGTCTTTGTTATAGATTTTCAAACTGCTTACAAATTTATATGTTTTGAAGTATACATTTTGTGTAGTAAATATGCACTCACAAAAATAACTTTTTAAATTGATAATCGAGAAATGTACAGGTGTACAGATGTAGAAATGGTATTAACATGTCAAGGATAACACTACGAATCAAATTTCTTACGTATATTTCTATACATTTTCTCAATAAATCATCAAATTACCCCTAATGAAATAAAATACAGCCATGCAATACTTTCTAATCTGACATGCTATATGATGTTTTATGTGTACAGGTTAATAGCCTCCAAGTGTTTCTTTTTCTAATAAATTCTAATAGGTAAACAAAACATAACTTGAATTTAAATTGACTTAAACGGAAAAAAACCAATATTATTTGTTCTCATAACAATAAGTCTTTGTTTTTGGATTTCCGAACTTTTTACAAATTTATATGTTTTGAATTAAACAATTTTAGTAGTAAATATTAACTCACAAAAATAAATTTATATGTTTGAATTACATAATTTTTGTAGTAAATATTCACAAACAAAATAAATTCTTAAACTGATAATTGATACCTGTACATGTAAATAAATATTATCTTCATGTCAGGGATAACACTACAAATCAAATTTCTTACGTATAATTCTAAACATTTTTTCAATGAAGCATCAATTGACCCCTAATGAAATAAAATACATTCACGCAATACTTTCTAGTATGGCATACTATATGATGTTTTATGTGCATATTTTATGTATCAAATTATAAAGAACATATGTGTCTTAATATTGTGTAAAGTATTAAAAGGGCTGGTCACGATTTTAGTCAAATTCTACTCTCTTTTTTATTATGGATAATGCTATATATATGTATTTTTAATGATCAAATGAAATTTGATAGTCAGTCATTATTTTATTAACAAGATTAATATATCACGATTTTTTTTTAAGTAAACAAGGCTCCTGTCCTGTTTTTGTTTACATAGGTAAAAACCCAGTAAAAAATCTTGTTCAATCTCATTTCTCGATCTTCTTATTCGTCTTAAGAAGGAAAAAACAGTTCATAACGTTTAACACATTCATTTAAGGTCTAATGATTGACTTCTCACTTCAACATTCAAAATGTTAACAAAAGCTTTGTTTACATGAAAGGAATTGTGAGCTCTGTGACTTGCTTATAATTCAACGAATGACACTCAAATTTCGGTTGCATATTAAAAATGCCTTACTTAAGCAATGTAAACAGTAAAATCGGTAAAAAAAAATTGACCAAATTTTTTTATCTGCTATTTTCAAAATTTAAAGTGTACAATTTACCCTTTTAATTATTAAATGCGTCTTATATGTTGACACTATATTTAACTTAGTTAATGATATTGAAGTATATAGACGGCAATTATTCAATAAAAGAAACATCGAACTTGGCGTTAAGAATGACGTTTACCCAGGTATGAAACACTGCTTATAAAGGGCAGTGAAGATAAGTTAATACAAAGCATTTGGATTTGAGCAACAATTAAACAAATATATTTCATACCGCATTCCCCGTTTCAATTTTCATCACTCTACCTTTTTTCAATTTAACATAACACTTAACGATGTTAACATTTATTCAAGTTTAATATCTCTAAGGCGGTGCACAACTTTTTCTGCGCATTAAATTAACATTTTTTTTAAATTATGAAACTGTAGCTACAGGTTCGTTGGTCTGAATTTCCCGTGGAGCTAGAGTTCTGCAGCTAGCAGGTGTTTAAGGTGTTTAACTAGTTACATTTAGCTTCGGACAGCCTTAACATAGCTGCGTGTGCCTTCTTATGAAAATTAGTCTTTAAAGTTTAAAAATAATCGTATAAATCACAAGTTTTACCTGACGTTATAATCTCTTAATGATAAACTTTAACAACCAATCTCTTAAAGTGATAAATAAAGATACTTAAAGTCGTTGATGATACTAGACTGGTAATGTCAATTGGAATAAAACGGAATTTAAATTCTTTAGTTTTTCTTAATTAACAACACAATAGATACAAACACCTCAGAGTTAATTTTGTTTTTCCTTGGACTGAAATGTCACACTTTCATTGGTTCAAACATAGCACGTTAATGCCTCATATATCTCTATATTTGTTTGGTGAGAAATAATATTAGGCAATATGGCCGTCATTGCCCGACGCTTCGCTTACTCATTTCGACATTTCATAGTATTTAATACATAAACCGCATGCAGTAAGTTCTTAAAGTATTTGGAGTAGTTGCTCTTTGAAATTCTTTAAAAAGTAGAGTAGTTTTCCTTAGAATATTGACGTCACAGTGTTTTGTCTGAAGCAAAACAAAATGGCAGCGACGAAATTTGGTTAACTCTCTGCAGAGAAAGGAAGAAATCATTTAAATGTGAACACCAACAAAACATTGGAAGTAAACATGGGTGAAGTAAAGATTTTTAAAGAGTATTTGAAAGGTGAGATTAAAAAATTTAAAGAGTTTTAATGAGTTAAATTTGACGAGATGTTAGGCGTCTTGTAGATGGCTTTGCGTAGATCATCGCTATTTGTGAATAAATATGTCGCTTTATAGTCCTCGGGAAAAACAAAACACTTATTAGGTTAATTACTGACTCACTATGGAAATATATTGGGTTGATCAATCTCATATAATGACGAAATTAACCCTATGTCCGAATTTAACAAAAATGGGGCAAAAAAATTCACTAGTCTAATATCCGCTAAACACACGATATTCTTACTAATATATATACTTACTTTGTGCAATTCATACAAGTTTTTATCTAAGTAGAGATACATTCTGGGTCATACCGAATCAAGTTCAGACAATATACTATTGCCCAGATGTTGAAGTTGTATTACTACTTACACAGTAATACGAGAGGAGGTTTGTATACTAGATTTATACAATTAAACTTGACAAAATGAATTTAAATTTGACTTTTTTTTCAGTGTATCATAATATATTTGATTACGTCGTAGATTTTCATTTCCCTTCAATGCTAGTATTTTAGAAAAACATAATCTGAATTTAAATTGTCCGACTAAAAAGAAAATAAGACAAAGAAAGCAGCACACACCTTAACCCCTTCCATGGCAAGGATTTTAGTCAGTTTTTTAGTCATTTTTCTAATATGTCCAGCTGTTTTAAATTGTTGTGCTTTGAAAACAAAACATATGTTACCTCCGCGTGGATTTTGATCACACTTAAAATTGCTTAAAAAGTTGACTAAATTCAACTCAGGATATCAACAATTTGGTGTATCAAAAAGAACAACAATTTCACAAGAATGCTTTTTCTGCGCATTAAATTAACATTTTTTTTAAATTATGAAACTGTAGCTACAGGTTCGTTGGTCTGAATTTCCCGTGGAGCTAGAGTTCTGCAGCTAGCAGGTGTTTAAGGTGTTTAACTAGTTACATTTAGCTTCGGACAGCCTTAACATAGCTGCGTGTGCCTTCTTATGAAAATTAGTCTTTAAAGTTTAAAAATAATCGTATAAATCACAAGTTTTACCTGACGTTATAATCTCTTAATGATAAACTTTAACAACCAATCTCTTAAAGTGATAAATAAAGATACTTAAAGTCGTTGATGATACTAGACTGGTAATGTCAATTGGAATAAAACGGAATTTAAATTCTTTAGTTTTTCTTAATTAACAACACAATAGATACAAACACCTCAGAGTTAATTTTGTTTTTCCTTGGACTGAAATGTCACACTTTCATTGGTTCAAACATAGCACGTTAATGCCTCATATATCTCTATATTTGTTTGGTGAGAAATAATATTAGGCAATATGGCCGTCATTGCCCGACGCTTCGCTTACTCATTTCGACATTTCATAGTATTTAATACATAAACCGCATGCCGTAAGTTCTTAAAGTATTTGGAGTAGTTGCTCTTTGAAATTCTTTAAAAAGTAGAGTAGTTTCCCTTAGAATATTGACGTCACAGTGTTTTGTCTGAAGCAAAACAAAATGGCAGCGACGAAATTTGGTTAACTCTCTGCAGAGAAAGGAAGAAATCATTTAAATGTGAACACCAACAAAACATTGGAAGTAAACATGGGTGAAGTAAAGATTTTTAAAGAGTATTTGAAAGGTGAGATTAAAAAATTTAAAGAGTTTTAATGAGTTAAATTTGACGAGATGTTAGGCGTCTTGTAGATGGCTTTGCATAGATCATCGCTATTTGTGAATAAATATGTCGCTTTATAGTCCTCGGGAAAAACAAAACACTTATTAGGTTAATTACTGACTCACTATGGAAATATATTGGGTTGATCAATCTCATATAATGACGAAATTAACCCTATGTCCGAATTTAACAAAAATGGGGCAAAAAAATTCACTAGTCTAATATCCGCTAAACACACGATATTCTTACTAATATATATACTTACTTTGTGCAATTCATACAAGTTTTTATCTAAGTAGAGATACATTCTGGGTCATACCGAATCAAGTTCAGACAATATACTATTGCCCAGATGTTGAAGTTGTATTACTACTTACACAGTAATACGAGAGGAGGTTTGTATACTAGATTTATACAATTAAACTTGACAAAATGAATTTAAATTTGACTTTTTTTTCAGTGTATCATAATATATTTGATTACGTCGTAGATTTTCATTTCCCTTCAATGCTAGTATTTTAGAAAAACATAATCTGAATTTAAATTGTCCGACTAAAAAGAAAATAAGACAAAGAAAGCAGCACACACCTTAACCCCTTCCATGGCAAGGATTTTAGTCAGTTTTTTAGTCATTTTTCTAATATGTCCAGCTGTTTTAAATTGTTGTGCTTTGAAAACAAAACATATGTTACCTCCGCGTGGATTTTGATCACACTTAAAATTGCTTAAAAAGTTGACTAAATTCAACTCAGGATATCAACAATTTGGTGTATCAAAAAGAACAACAATTTCACAAGAATGTTTTTCATCGATGCAAAGGTTATTTCGATATTCACAGAATTAACAAAGATATGAGACTTTGTTTACACTTTACCTGTTTTTTATGCTAGACGCGAAGAAATGCGTATATGCCATGGAAGGGGTTAAGTTAATACAATCTACTATTGTCCAGATATACAAGATGTTTTACTTAAATTACACACTAGTACAGCTATGAAAGCGGGGTTTTATACAAAAAAAAAACCCCGACAAAATGAATTTAGAATTAACTGATTGGTTTTCAATAAGTTTATTATGTACCTGTTCTTTGTCCATCTCGCTCCGGATCTGAAAAAAGAAAACAAAACATTTAGAAGACCAACAAATCAGACACAGAAACACTGCAATGTACTATGTCAGAAATCAATACTTTATATTTTTATAACAATATGTCTTTGTTATAGATTTTCAAACTGTTTACAAATTCATATGTTTTGAAGTATACATTTTTTGTAGTAAATATGCACTCACAAAAATAACATTTTAAATTGATAATCGAAATTTGGGTTGCATATTAAAAATGCCTTACTTAAGCAATGTAAACAATAAAATCGGTAAAAAAAATTGACCAAATTTTTTTATCTGCTATTTTCAAAATTTAAAGTGTACAATTTACCCTTTTAATTATTAAATGCGTCTTATATGTTGACACTATATTTAACTTAGTTAATGATATTGAAGTATATAGACGGCAATTATTCAATAAAAGAAACATCGAACTTGGCGTTAAGAATGACGTTTACCCAGGTATGAAACACTGCTTATAAAGGGCAATGAAGATAAGTTAATACAAAGCATTTGGATTTGAGCAACAATTAAACAAATATATTTCATACCGCATTCCCCGTTTCAATTTTCATCACTCTACCTTTTTTCAATTTAACATAACACTTAACGATGTTAACATTTATTCAAGTTTAATATCTCTAAGGCGGTGCACAACTTTTTCTGCGCATTAAATTAACATTTTTTTTAAATTATGAAACTGTAGCTACAGGTTCGTTGGTCTGAATTTCCCGTGGAGCTAGAGTTCTGCAGCTAGCAGGTGTTTAAGGTGTTTAACTAGTTACATTTAGCTTCGGACAGCCTTAACATAGCTGCGTGTGCCTTCTTATGAAAATTAGTCTTTAAAGTTTAAAAATAATCGTATAAATCACAAGTTTTACCTGACGTTATAATCTCTTAATGATAAACTTTAACAACCAATCTCTTAAAGTGATAAATGAAGATACTTAAAGTCGTTGATGATACTAGACTGGTAATGTCAATTGGAATAAAACGGAATTTAAATTCTTTAGTTTTTCTTAATTAACAACACAATAGATACAAACACCTCAGAGTTAATTTTGTTTTTCCTTGGACTGAAATGTCACATTTTCATTGGTTCAAACATAGCACGTTAATGCCTCATATATCTCTATATTTGTTTGGTGAGAAATAATATTAGGCAATATGGCCGTCATTGCCCGACGCTTCGCTTACTCATTTCGACATTTCATAGTATTTAATACATAAACCGCATGCAGTAAGTTCTTAAAGTATTTGGAGTAGTTGCTCTTTGAAATTCTTTAAAAAGTAGAGTAGTTTTCCTTAGAATATTGACGTCACAGTGTTTTGTCTGAAGCAAAACAAAATGGCAGCGACGAAATTTGGTTAACTCTCTGCAGAGAAAGGAAGAAATCATTTAAATGTGAACACCAACAAAACATTGGAAGTAAACATGGGTGAAGTAAAGATTTTTAAAGAGTATTTGAAAGGTGAGATTAAAAAATTTAAAGAGTTTTAATGAGTTAAATTTGACGAGATGTTAGGCGTCTTGTAGATGGCTTTGCGTAGATCATCGCTATTTGTGAATAAATATGTCGCTTTATAGTCCTCGGGAAAAACAAAACACTTATTAGGTTAATTACTGACTCACTATGGAAATATATTGGGTTGATCAATCTCATATAATGACGAAATTAACCCTATGTCCGAATTTAACAAAAATGGGGCAAAAAAATTCACTAGTCTAATATCCGCTAAACACACGATATTCTTACTAATATATATACTTACTTTGTGCAATTCATACAAGTTTTTATCTAAGTAGAGATACATTCTGGGTCATACCGAATCAAGTTCAGACAATATACTATTGCCCAGATGTTGAAGTTGTATTACTACTTACACAGTAATACGAGAGGAGGTTTGTATACTAGATTTATACAATTAAACTTGACAAAATGAATTTAAATTTGACTTTTTTTTCAGTGTATCATAATATATTTGATTACGTCGTAGATTTTCATTTCCCTTCAATGCTAGTATTTTAGAAAAACATAATCTGAATTTAAATTGTCCGACTAAAAAGAAAATAAGACAAAGAAAGCAGCACACACCTTAACCCCTTCCATGGCAAGGATTTTAGTCAGTTTTTTAGTCATTTTTCTAATATGTCCAGCTGTTTTAAATTGTTGTGCTTTGAAAACAAAACATATGTTACCTCCGCGTGGATTTTGATCACACTTAAAATTGCTTAAAAAGTTGACTAAATTCAACTCAGGATATCAACAATTTGGTGTATCAAAAAGAACAACAATTTCACAAGAATGTTTTTCATCGATGCAAAGGTTATTTCGATATTCACAGAATTAACAAAGATATGAGACTTTGTTTACACTTTACCTGTTTTTTATGCTAGACGCGAAGAAATGCGTATATGCCATGGAAGGGGTTAAGTTAATACAATCTACTATTGTTCAGATATACAAGATGTTTTACTTAAATTACACACTAGTACAGCTATGAAAGCGGGGTTTTATACAAAAAAAAACCCCGACAAAATGAATTTAGAATTAACTGATTGGTTTTCAATAAGTTTATTATGTACCTGTTCTTTGTCCATCTCGCTCCTGACCTGAAAAAAGAAAACTAAACATTTAGAAGACCAACAAATCAGACACAGAAACACTGCAATGTACTATGTCAGAAATCAATACTTATATTTTTATAACAATATGTCTTTGTTATAGATTTTCAAACTGCTTACAAATTTATATGTTTTGAAGTATACATTTTGTGTAGTAAATATGCACTCACAAAAATAACTTTTTAAATTGATAATCGAGAAATGTACAGGTGTACAGATGTAGAAATGGTATTAACATGTCAAGGATAACACTACGAATCAAATTTCTTACGTATATTTCTATACATTTTCTCAATAAATCATCAAATTACCCCTAATGAAATAAAATACAGCCATGCAATACTTTCTAATCTGACATGCTATATGATGTTTTATGTGTACAGGTTAATAGCCTCCAAGTGTTTCTTTTTCTAATAAATTCTAATAGGTAAACAAAACATAACTTGAATTTAAATTGACTTAAACGGAAAAAAAACAATATTATTTGTTCTCATAACAATAAGTCTTTGTTTTTGGATTTCCGAACTTTTTACAAATTTATATGTTTTGAATTAAACAATTTTAGTAGTAAATATTAACTCACAAAAATAAATTTATATGTTTGAATTACATAATTTTTGTAGTAAATATTCACAAACAAAATAAATTCTTAAACTGATAATTGATACCTGTACATGTAAATAAATATTATCTTCATGTCAGGGATAACACTACAAATCAAATTTCTTACGTATAATTCTAAACATTTTTTCAATGAAGCATCAATTGACCCCTAATGAAATAAAATACATTCACGCAATACTTTCTAGTATGGCATACTATATGATGTTTTATGTGCATATTTTATGTATCAAATTATAAAGAACATATGTGTCTTGATATTGTGTAAAGTATTAAAAGGGCTGGTCACGATTTTAGTCAAATTCTACTCTCTTTTTTATTATGGATAATGCTATATATATGTATTTTTAATGATCAAATGAAATTTGATAGTCAGTCATTATTTTATTAACAAGATTAATATATCACGATTTTTTGTTAAGTAAACAAGGCTCCTGTCCTGTTTTTGTTTACATAGGTAAAAACCCAGTAAAAAATCTTTTTCAATCTCATTTCTCGATCTTCTTATTCGTCTTAAGAAGGAAAAAACAGTTCATAACGTTTAACACATTCATTTAAGGTCTAATGATTGACTTCTCACTTCAACATTCAAAATGTTAACAAAAGCTTTGTTTACATGAAAGGAATTGTGAGCTCTGTGACTTGCTTATAATTCAACGAATGACACTCAAATTTGGGTTGCATATTAAAAATGCCTTACTTAAGCAATGTAAACAGTAAAATCGGTAAAAAAAAATTGACCAAATTTTTTTATCTGCTATTTTCAAAATTTAAAGTGTACAATTTACCCTTTTAATTATTAAATGCGTCTTATATGTTGACACTATATTTAACTTAGTTAATGATATTGAAGTATATAGACGGCAATTATTCAATAAAAGAAACATCGAACTTGGCGTTAAGAATGACGTTTACCCAGGTATGAAACACTGCTTATAAAGGGCAGTGAAGATAAGTTAATACAAAGCATTTGGATTTGAGCAACAATTAAACAAATATATTTCATACCGCATTCCCCGTTTCAATTTTCATCACTCTACCTTTTTTCAATTTAACATAACACTTAACGATGTTAACATTTATTCAAGTTTAATATCTCTAAGGCGGTGCACAACTTTTTCTGCGCATTAAATTAACATTTTTTTTAAATTATGAAACTGTAGCTACAGGTTCGTTGGTCTGAATTTCCCGTGGAGCTAGAGTTCTGCAGCTAGCAGGTGTTTAAGGTGTTTAACTAGTTACATTTAGCTTCGGACAGCCTTAACATAGCTGCGTGTGCCTTCTTATGAAAATTAGTCTTTAAAGTTTAAAAATAATCGTATAAATCACAAGTTTTACCTGACGTTATAATCTCTTAATGATAAACTTTAACAACCAATCTCTTAAAGTGATAAATGAAGATACTTAAAGTCGTTGATGATACTAGACTGGTAATGTCAATTGGAATAAAACAGAATTTAAATTCTTTAGTTTTTTTTAATTAACAACACAATAGATACAAACACCTCAGAGTTAATTTTGTTTTTCCTTGGACTGAAATGTCACACTTTCATTGGTTCAAACATAGCACGTTAATGCCTCATATATCTCTATATTTGTTTGGTGAGAAATAATATTAGGCAATATGGCCGTCATTGCCCGACGCTTCGCTTACTCATTTCGACATTTCATAGTATTTAATACATAAACCGCATGCAGTAAGTTCTTAAAGTATTTGGAGTAGTTGCTCTTTGAAATTCTTTAAAAAGTAGAGTAGTTTCCCTTAGAATATTGACGTCACAGTGTTTTGTCTGAAGCAAAACAAAATGGCAGCGACGAAATTTGGTTAACTCTCTGCAGAGAAAGGAAGAAATCATTTAAATGTGAACACCAACAAAACATTGGAAGTAAACATGGGTGAAGTAAAGATTTTTAAAGAGTATTTGAAAGGTGAGATTAAAAAATTTAAAGAGTTTTAATGAGTTAAATTTGACGAGATGTTAGGCGTCTTGTAGATGGCTTTGCATAGATCATCGCTATTTGTGAATAAATATGTCGCTTTATAGTCCTCGGGAAAACAAAACACTTATTAGGTTAATTACTGACTCACTATGGAAATATATTGGGTTGATCAATCTCATATAATGACGAAATTAACCCTATGTCCGAATTTAACAAAAATGGTGCAAAAAAATTCACTAGTCTAATATCCGCTAAACACACGATATTCTTACTAATATATATACTTACTTTGTGCAATTCATACAAGTTTTTATCTAAGTAGAGATACATTCTGGGTCATACCGAATCAAGTTCAGACAATATACTATTGCCCAGATGTTGAAGTTGTATTACTACTTACACAGTAATACGAGAGGAGGTTTGTATACTAGATTTATACAATTAAACTTGACAAAATGAATTTAAATTTGACTTTTTTTTCAGTGTATCATAATATATTTGATTACGTCGTAAATTTTCATTTCCCTTCAATGCTAGTATTTTAGAAAAACATAATCTGAATTTAAAATGTCCGACTAAAAAGAAAATAAGACAAAGAAAGCAGCACACACCTTAACCCCTTCCATGGCAAGGATTTTAGTCAGTTTTTTAGTCATTTTTCTAATATGTCCAGCTGTTTTAAATTGTTGTTTCTTTGAAAACAAAACATATGTTACCTCCGCGTGGATTTTGATCACACTTAAAATTGCTTAAAAAGTTGACTAAATTCAACTCAGGATATCAACAATTTGGTGTATCAAAAAGAACAACAATTTCACAAGAATGTTTTTCATCGATGCAAAGGTTATTTCGATATTCACAGAATTAACAAAGATATGAGACTTTGTTTACACTATACCTGTTTTTTATGCTAGACGCGAAGAAATGCGTATATGCCATGGAAGGGGTTAAGTTAATACAATCTACTATTGTCCAGATATACAAGATGTTTTACTTAAATTACACACTAGTACAGCTATGAAAGCGGGGTTTTATACAAAAAAAAAACCCCGACAAAATGAATTTAGAATTAACTGATTGGTTTTCAATAAGTTTATTATGTACCTGTTCTTTGTCCATCTCGCTCCTGACCTGAAAAAAGAAAACTAAACATTTAGAAGACCAACAAATCAGACACAGAAACACTGCAATGTACTATGTCAGAAATCAATACTTTATATTTTTATAACAATATGTCTTTGTTATAGATTTTCAAACTGCTTACAAATTTATATGTTTTGAAGTATACATTTTGTGTAGTAAATATGCACTCACAAAAATAACTTTTTAAATTGATAATCGAGAAATGTACAGGTGTACAGATGTAGAAATGGTATTAACATGTCAAGGATAACACTACGAATCAAATTTCTTACGTATATTTCTATACATTTTCTAAATAAATCATCAAATTACCCCTAATGAAATAAAATACAGCCATGCAATACTTTCTAATCTGACATGCTATATGATGTTTTATGTGTACAGGTTAATAGCCTCCAAGTGTTTCTTTTTCTAATAAATTCTAATAGGTAAACAAAACATAACTTGAATTTAAATTGACTTAAACGGAAAAAAAACAATATTATTTGTTCTCATAACAATAAGTCTTTGTTTTTGGATTTCCGAACTTTTTACAAATTTATATGTTTTGAATTAAACAATTTTAGTAGTAAATATTAACTCACAAAAATAAATTTATATGTTTGAATTACATAATTTTTGTAGTAAATATTCACAAACAAAATAAATTCTTAAACTGATAATTGATACCTATACATGTAAATAAATATTATCTTCATGTCAGGGATAACACTACAAATCAAATTTCTTACGTATAATTCTAAACATTTTTTCAATGAAGCATCAATTGACCCCTAATGAAATAAAATACATTCACGCAATACTTTCTAGTATGGCATACTATATGATGTTTTATGTGCATATTTTATGTATCAAATTATAAAGAACATATGTGTCTTAATATTGTGTAAAGTATTAAAAGGGCTGGTCACGATTTTAGTCAAATTCTACTCTCTTTTTTATTATGGATAATGCTATATATATGTATTTTAAATGATCAAATGAAATTTGATAGTCAGTCATTATTTTATTAACAAGATTAATATATCACGATTTTTTGTTAAGTAAACAAGGCTCCTGTCCTGTTTTTGTTTACATAGGTAAAAACCCAGTAAAAAATCTTTTTCAATCTCATTTCTCGATCTTCTTATTCGTCTTAAGAAGGAAAAAACAGTTCATAACGTTTAACACATTCATTTAAGGTCTAATGATTGACTTCTCACTTCAACATTCAAAATGTTAACAAAAGCTTTGTTTACATGAAAGGAATTGTGAGCTCTGTGACTTGCTTATAATTCAACGAATGACACTCAAATTTGGGTTGCATATTAAAAATGCCTTACTTAAGCAATGTAAACAGTAAAATCGGTAAAAAAAAATTGACCAAATTTTTTTATCTGCTATTTTCAAAATTTAAAGTGTACAATTTACCCTTTTAATTATTAAATGCGTCTTATATGTTGACACTATATTTAACTTAGTTAATGATATTGAAGTATATAGACGGCAATTATTCAATAAAAGAAACATCGAACTTGGCGTTAAGAATGACGTTTACCCAGGTATGAAACACTGCTTATAAAGGGCAGTGAAGATAAGTTAATACAAAGCATTTGGATTTGAGCAACAATTAAACAAATATATTTCATACCGCATTCCCCGTTTCAATTTTCATCACTCTACCTTTTTTCAATTTAACATAACACTTAACGATGTTAACATTTATTCAAGTTTAATATCTCTAAGGCGGTGCACAACTTTTTCTGCGCATTAAATTAACATTTTTTTTAAATTATGAAACTGTAGCTACAGGTTCGTTGGTCTGAATTTCCCGTGGAGCTAGAGTTCTGCAGCTAGCAGGTGTTTAAGGTGTTTAACTAGTTACATTTAGCTTCGGACAGCCTTAACATAGCTGCGTGTGCCTTCTTATGAAAAATAGTCTTTAAAGTTTAAAAATATTCATATAAATCACAAAGTTTTTACCTGACGGTATAATCTCTTAATGATAAGCTTTCACAACCAATCTCTTAAAGTGATAAATGAAGATACTTAAAGTCGTTGATAATACTAGACTGGTTATTTTAATTGGAATAAAACGGAATTTAAATGCTTTTTTTAACAGCACAATAGATACAAACGAACCCCAGATTTAATTGTATAATGACGAAATATACCCTATATCCGAAGGAAGGGGGCAAATAAAGTCACTTGTCTAATATCTGCTAAACACACTATATCCTTACTAATATATATATATACTTACTTATTGCAATTCATATAAGTTTTTTTTAAGTAGAGATACATTCTGGGTCATACCGAATCAAGTTCAGACAATATACTATTGCCCAGATGTTGAAGTTGTTTTACTACTTACAAAGTAATACGGGAGGTGGTTTGTATACTAGATTTAAACAATTAAACTTGACAAAATGAATTTAAATTTGACTTTTTTCAGTGTATCATAATATGTTTGATTACGTCGTAGTGTTTCATTTCCCTTCAATGCTTATATAAAAAAAAAACATGATTTGAATTTGTCCGAAGAAAGAAAATAAGACAAATAAAGCAGCACACCTTAACCCCTTCCATGGCAAGGATTTTAAGCATTTCTGATACTTTCGACATTAGTTTTTTTTATGTCATTTTTCTAATATTTCCAGCTGTTTTAAATTGTTGTGCTTTGAAAACAAGACATGTTTTACCTCCTCGTGGATGTCGATCACACTTAAAATTGCTTAAAAAGTTAACGAAATTTAACTCAGGATATCAAGAATTTTGTGTATCAAACAAATAAAATTTCACAAGCACAGGATGAACCTCTGCCATTCAGTCAACTGAAAGGTAACTAAAATGTGGCTGAATGGCATAGCTATGCCATTCAGTCACCTTTCCAGACCATTCAGTTAACCTTCAGTTGACTGAATGGCAGAGCTTTATCTTGTGAGAATTCCCTCTTTTCATCAATGCAAAGTAACTTTTTAAATTGATAATCGATAAATGTACAGGAATGTTATCTACATGCCAGGGATAATACTACGAATCAAATTTCTTACGTATATTTCTATACATTTTCTCAATAAATCATCAAATCACCCCTAATGAAATAAAATACAGTCACGCAATACTTTCTAATATGACATGCTTTATGATGTTTTATGTGTAGATGTTGATAACCTCTAAGTTTTTTTTTTTCTAATCAATTTTAATAGTGAACAAAATATAACTTGAATTTAAATCATCTAAAATAGAAAAAAATATCGATATTATTTGATTTTGTTTTTTGTTTTTTTGGTCTTTTTTTTTTTTTTGTTTTTTTTTTTGGATTTCCGAACTTTTAACAAATTTATATGTTTTGAATTAAACAATTTTTGTAAGAAATATTCATTCACCAAAAAAAAAATTATATGTTTGAATTTTGGAAGTAAATAATCACTCACAAAAATAATTTTTTTAACTGATAATTGATACCTTTACAAGTAGATGTTGATAACCTCTAAGTGGTTTTTTTCCTAATAAATTCTAAGAGTGAAACAAAACATAACTTGAATTTAAATTACCTAAAAAAGAAAAAATATCAATATTATTTGATTTTATTTGTTTTTTTGGATTTCCGAACTTTTTACAAATTTATATGTTTTGAATTAAACAATTTTGGAGTAAATATTCACTCACAAAAAAAGTTTATATGTTTGAATTACATAATTTTTATAGTAAATATTCACACACAGAAATAATTTTTTAAACTGATAATTGATACCTGTACATGTATATAAATGTTGTCTACATGTCAGGGTTAACACTACAAATCAAATTTCTTACGTATATTTCTAAACATTTTCTTAATGAAGCATCAATTGACCCCTAATGAAATAACGTACAGTCATGTAATACCCCCTAGTATGACATGCTATATGACGCCCGATGAACTTAAGGTAAATGGTAGCGAGAGCGAGATTAGACAACTCGTTGCCAAATGGGGGTCACAGGATGAATCTCTGCCATTCAGTCAATTGAACTGTGACTGACAGGTAACTGAAATTTGACTGAATGGCATATCTTTGCCATTCAATCAGCTTTCCAGACCATTTAGTAATCAGTCAGTTGACTGTGTGGCAGGGCTTCATCCTGTGGGTTTTCAAACATATTCGGATGCCAAATGCCTTCTGTGCAAGCACAGCACTAACACAAACAGTTTAAAAAGCCCCATTACCGGTCGCACCAACAAGATATTTGATAACACGTCTTGCCGCAAACACAACTGCATATATCACATCAGTTGCTAGGTTTGCTCTAAGCAATATATTAAGGACGTTGGATCATGCGATCAAAAGTCTCTAAATTTTTTTCTAAAGTATTTTTTTAACATCTACACACATTTCTAAACCAAAATTCAAAACAAAATGTTGGGGTCTATATGCTCCTTTCGGTGCTTCGGTGTATTTAATATGACCTTTCTGCACTGAAAGTGCAAATTGCACATAAATCGCTTTTCACTCTATAATTTTTTATCGAAATGAAGCATGATATCACAAACAAATTTACATTATTTTGAATTAATAAAATTTAAATTACCATAATGAAAAAGTTTGCAATTGCTTCACCTTATTGATATTTTGACCTTTTTGCACTGAAAAAATACTATTTTTATTCATAAACGATTCAACATGCAATTAAATAATTTAAAAGTCTCAAACTTTTTCTCAAATTATGACAGACTTGTCAAAAGAAACTTAAATATTCAGAAAATAAAACCAAAAGTATAGGTCTATAATGTAAATTTTGAGATATGGCATGAAATAAGCTAATTTTAGGGGAAAATTGGAGTTGATTTTTTCTTTACTTTTATGAAATATCACTTAAACATGCCAATATATGTCGATAGAAATATTGAAATATTGTTGAAATAAGTTTTTTGAAACACACGAAGATATCTCAACGCATAAACTATCTGAAAATTTAGTCTGCACGGAAAATAAGAAAGCTAAAATAACGGTACTCCAAAACAACTAAGTTATGAAAAATGTTCATTTTCTTCTTAAAAACCTTCCGCCACAAAATATAGTCCCTTACTACACTCTCTAAATATGAAATATTTCCTTAACTATTTTATTCAATATATTTTATTTTGCATTGTAAAAAAGGAATTTACAAGTAGAATTCATATATGACACAGAATTTCCAGACTAGATGTGACCCAAAATGGCTACCCAAAATCAGAGGATCGAACCTCTTTAATTAAACAGGTGACCCCCGCAGAAGAATCAACTATCACTGCTCTACCAGAAAGACAAAAAAATCAAGGAGCCTGTCGGGAAACAATTTAATAAGTGTGGCCACAAATGGGAAGACATGACAGTAGTGGTTATTGACAATAATCCTCATTGACCAGACGAGGAGAGGAAAAGCACAAACTTAAATCATTCAGACCCTATAGCAAAAATAAGCAAATTCTATTAAAACGAACGTCCCATAGCATAACATTACCTGTCACCCATATAGTAATTTTACCAAATCTGTAAAATACGCCTCTTTCAGTTATTAGTTTCCTCTACTACCTTTTGTTTGTTAAAAATAGTTTTATAATTTCTTAATTTCAAATTTATTAATTACTTTTCTCTCTTTAAAATGAAACTCTTACTCATTATAAACTTATTTAAATAATTCGGATTCAAACTATAAGCGCCGTACGAGTTAACGGGGATTTAAAACTCGGACGTCAATTTTAAGCAGTCGATTGATTACTTTAGAGCGATCGGCCGCATTGCTTACACCTCCTGAAACAATGAGACTAAAAACTGTTTAAAATGTAATTGTATTCTTTTTTATTTTTAGTAATTTAATTAAGTAGTGTTTGTTGTAGTGCTAGTTTGTTCTCCTTCTTTTTACCCATGTAGTTTTTTTTTCTATCCTAGAAAATTGCGCAAAATGTGTTTTCATATAAAAATTAGTCTTTGAAGTTTGAAAATGTTCGTTTTAGTTACTAAGTTTATATCTAACGTGAAAACACCCTAATGTTTAACTTTTGCAACTATTGTCGTAAAATGATTAAGAAAGATTCTCATACTAGTCATTATTGAAACCAGATATATAGTTTTAATTGGCACAAAACAGATTTTAAATGCTAAGCTAATTTCTCTTTTTATTGATAATAAAATCTACCTTTTTTATTCAATTTAACAAAACACCAAACATCAAATTCCAAGGGAAATTGGGCTTTATATAAATTTTTTTATCAGCACTGTCAACAAATCGGTGCCTTATCCTTCTTACGTTTGATTGTTAGAATAGCTTTTTTATCTATACTGAAAACAAAGCAAAAAATATGTGGTTTTCATATAAAAAGGCAATAATTTCTTATGTCTCACACCTCCAAACGTTTTACGGCACTCATATTTAATTTTTATTGCATTTTTATCAAACCGCGATGAGTGCATTCGAAATCAAATGTACTGTATTGAACTACTTAATAAAATACCATTCTTGCAGCTGAAACCTGTATTAATTCAAGTGATGTAAAATGTGTCGAATATATATTTGTTCAATAAATTCATTGTTCTTCATTTTACGACAATATCAATTTTGTAATACATGTACATGATTATTAACTATTATGTTATATTACTGTTATGAACATATATGTTATGTTAAGAAGAAGTACCTGAAAAGCATGGACATTTTTTTTCCCTCCATCGTATGATGATGATAATTAAAACAGCAATCAAAAGAACGATAACACCTCCTAAAATGCTGCATGCATAAAAAATGGCATCATCGCTGTTCGTACATCTAATGTCATCAGGCAAAACGAATGGACAAGAGGGATCCATAACATAGCAGTTGTCTTTTGTGTTGATATTTTGACATGCAGGATCTATAATTCATATATTTCCAAATTTTAAAGGTGTTCTTTAAACATGGATATTTTGAAAACAACTGTTTAGACTACTTACATTTATAGAATCCATAATCAAAAAAAGTTTCATTTGGGCATCCAGACACAAAATTCTCACAGGTATGTTCGATCACCTTTCCGACGGTAGCCTCTAGACAATTTCCTATATATATAATTAAATTTTTTTTTGTAATTTTAGAATAACACTGTGAAATAAAAACTGCATTTTGATTTTCATTATACAGACTACAAAATATGTTAAAAATATACATATAGTTTTAGATTTTAAAGATTATCGATCGTTCTGTAACGTTTCTGAGTTCGATATGGGATTCGGCTGCTCTGCCTGAGGAAATCAAATAGTGGATTAAACTAGACACGATCTCGTTGCGAGCAACGAGGAGGTCTTCCGCCTGATTTTAGAACTTGAGATTTATGTTCGATCTTGATTTTGCTATTTAACAACTAAATATGATTTAAAACAGGAAAAGGAGGTCTACATTTTAAGGGCCAGATAAAAAAAAATTTCAGGTGTAAGAGCTTTGTTCAACAAGTGTTTAGAAATTTTTGAGTTGTTGAGATATCTGTTAAAAACGTTTAAGGGGTTGGTCCCTTAAATAAATGTAAGATAAACATACTTGTTTCTATAATCTATTACAAAATTTCCCTAGGTAAAGAATTATAGGAATAAAGACTTTAGAGCCCTTTAGGTCCCTACCTTTCGGGGCCAGCCCCTTTTACTTGGTATCAGATGAAGTCATTTGATTTTATAGACAATTTGCTCAACAATAGTTTAGAAATTTGTTACCATTCTAGAGATATCTGAGAAAAATTGTTTTAGGGGCCGGTTATTTATCTCCTTATTGGGGCTGCTGAGCCAACTTTCTAAGGTTGCATGTTGTTAAGTACATCATTTTCAGCATTTTTTTCTTTTACACTGCATTTGAAAATATTTTTTTTTTCTTTTTGAGATATAGGTGATCAAAGTTTGGGACATTGACCCCTAAAAATCCCTAATTTCGTAACACATAAGAAAATCACATAAAAGATTCATAAACAAATTTGCTTCTATAATCTATTACGAAATACGGTGAAGAGCTATAGGAAAAAGACTTTAGAGCCCTCTAGGTCCCTAATATTAGGAGCCACCCCTTTTTTCATGGTATCAAATGAAATGTCTTTGATTATAAAGACATTTTGTTCAACACAAGTTTAGAAATTCGTTACCATTCTTGAGATATCTGAGAAAGAATGTTTTAGGGGCTGGTCCCTTATCTCCTTATTGGGGCCACTGAGCCAAATTTCTAAGGTTGCATGTTGTTAAGTACATCATTTTGAGCATTTTTTCTTTAATACTGCATTTCAAAATGTTTTTCCTTTTTTAAATATAGGTGATCAAAGTTTTGGACGTTTGACCCCTAAAAAGCCTTGATTACGTAACACATGAAAAAATTATTATACTGCTGGGCTTCATAACTGTAAGATAAACATATTTGCTTCTATAATTTATTACAAAATATCCCTCGGTTAAGAGCTATAGGTAAAAGAGTTTAGAGCCCCCTAGGTCCCTAATTTGAGGGGCCAGCCCCTTTTTCCTGATATCAGCTGAGAGGTCTTGTAACTATAAACCTTTTTTACATTACATGTTTTAATAAAATATTTTCCAGAAAAGAGATAAAGAGAGAAAAGCACAAAAATTTACGACGCTTTTTTAATTTCAATTTTCGAGCCCTAGCGAGCTTTGGCGCCAGTAGTGCTTAACATACAAAACAACAATGATGCAAAACTTCAATCTTTCTTTTACCAACCGTAGAAATTTGAGCTTAATATCTATCTCTTATAGTTTATGAGAACGACAGAAGACAAAATACCTATATAAAAATTAGAAAAATCTCAATATCTCAAAAACGTATGAGATGTCATCAATACAAAAAATGTCCTATCAGGTTCAGTCCAATATCTATCACATCCGAAAATTTGATTTAGATCGGCCGAGCCGTTTCTGAGAAATCGCGTGAAGAACTAGACACGATCTCGTTGCGAGCAACAAGCTTTAAGGAGGTCTTCCGTCCAATTTTAGAAGTTGAGATACATGTATAACCTCCAATTTTGCTATTTACCAGCTAAACATGATTTTGGAAATAGAAGAAAAATCCTTGTTTTGTTTCTATAATACATGTATAAGAGCTTTAATTGGAAACATTTAGATCCCTCTTGTCCCCTAATTTAAGGGGCTAGCCCTTTTTTTATATCAAAAGATAGGTCTTTTTATTCTTAACACATTTTGTACAACATCTGTTAAGAAATTTGTCACCGTTCTTGAGATATTTGGAAAGATTGTTTAAGGGGCCGATCTTTTATCTCCTTACAAGGGCAATTAAACGAAACTTTGGTGGTTAAATATTATTACAAACGTTATTCTGAGCATCTTTTCTTCTAAAATGCTTTTCAAAATATTTCTTCTTTTTAAGATATGAAATGATCAAAATATCGGACTTCTAGCCCCTTAATACCCCTAATTATGTAACATATCAGAAAACTTTTAACATACGTAGATAAATAACTGAAAGAAAAACATTTTTGCTTTTATAATGCATTACAAAATATGAAAAAAGGGATATAAATAAAAGTCTTTAGACCCCTCTAGGCCCTTAATTTGAGGGGCCAGCCCCTATTTCTTGATATCAAAAGATAGGTCTTGTTATTCTAAACACATTTTGTTCAAAAAGTGTTTCCAAATTTGTTACCGTTTTTGTGATAATTGGGAAAGATTGTTTTAAGGGCCAACCCTTTATCTCCTTTTAAGGGCTATTAAACCAAACGTTGGTGGTTAAATATTATTACAGACGTTATTCTGACCATTTTCTCTTCTATAATTCTTTTCAAAATATTTCTTTAGTTTAAGATACAAAAGATCAAATTATCGGACTTCTAGCCCCTTAATACCCCTAATTATGTAACATATCAGAAAACGTTTAACATATATAGATTAATAACTGAAGGATAAACCTTTTTAAGGTCTTCCGTTTTCAACGGAAGACCTTGTACTGATTCTGTTGGTAATTCTTTTTATTCTTTTTTTTCTTCTAGACGTTTTTTAAAACTCAAATATCTTGCTTGTTTGTTGTCCTATAAAGTTCAAATTTGCAGAGCTTATTGATAGTTACTATTTCTCAATATCTATGGAAAATCGTTGATATTGACACTTCCGGTACCGAGTTATTCCCCTTTTTCCCCAAAATATAGGCATTCTTGTGCACGCAAAGGCTCTGAAACCGCTCACAGCCTGTGTTACAAAGTCACAAATCTTCAAAATAGAGAGTTTGAACGCTGTCCTCCGAGTTTTGTTTTTACAATTTTCCTCCTTTAAAGTTTCAAAAAATTAATTTGAATTTGTGTTTCAAAAAATGCTGATTTTTTGTTGTGTTTTTGTTATGTAGCTCTTTAGTTTAAAATTTTCTCTAAACACATATAGAACAAAATATGTGCAAAATGTCAAGGGATTTCACTTGACACCATTGAAAAAGGGCTGGCTCCTTAAATTAGGGGTCTAGAGCACTTAAAAGTCTTCGCTTTATAACTCAAAAATGGTTAATATTTCGCTACAGCTGTCGATAGAAAAGTTGTTCATTAATGTGTTATCAATGTCGTTGCAAAACGATTTTGTACCGGTAATGCGTATTATGAGTGTAAAAAGCTTGTCTTGTTAACATGTACCTGTATTCATTTGGCAAGTAAGCGAATCGTCTTCGTGCGAATAACGTACATATATTAACAGCTAAAAGTGTTCCAGCATATACGGGATGCTTTGATTCATTTGAAAAAGTGTCTAAAAAGTATACGTGTACATGTTTTTCTTACTGCCTTTTTTTTTGGAGTAACCTCTGTTTAGGTCCTATAGTGGACAACCGTTAAGAAAAACAAAAACGAGAAAATATAAGCGTTCTTTTTCTTATCTAGTGAGATACATAAACTAGATTTAAAAAAAAAAATAACTTCCATGAAATAGATTTAAGTCATTTCACTGCAAGCATTTCAAATCAACCTAAATTCTTAGTTGTGTGCGTCATTACATAACCCATCTCGCCCGCGGCCGAGAAAATCGATTGCCAAGGTCGCGGCTGGACTACCTAGCGGTCAGCGGTTATTTAATACACAAGAATCGCGTCTGTCATATGTGATTTTACTTAGCAGCAAACACAAGAATCGTACACAATGACATTAAAGCTTACTCTTCTTAATTTGAATTAAACGATAGAATAAGAAATCGTTCTGTTTAATCATAAACTCGAACTCAAGCAGTATCAGACAGATAGATCAACTGTGGGATTAAAGGGGGGAAAACTTATATTAATTAGAGTTTATTCATCATACTGCAAACATTGTAAATTTTCCTGGGTTCTGAGCTTTTTATGTGTGTTTTAACTTTACGTAAGTTATCCGATCCCTCATCCGCGGCCGAGGAAATCGGTCGCGGCTGCACTACCTAGAGGTCAGCGGTTATCTAATAACAAGATATATATACAAGAACTGTTTCAATTTTATGTTCTTTTTGTTCACCTTCAATTTATTGAATGAAACATTAGAATGTGAATTGAGAAGCCCCTCTAAAAATTGATAAAAGCGATATTGTTCCAAATCAGAAACATCATCAGACATAAATCAATAGTGAATTTGTAATTCTAAAATGTTCTAAAAACTATACATGTACTAATAATGTTATAGATAAACAACGAACAATTACAAAGATTAAACCTTCAAATGATCACCCCTAGAACATAGCCAAGGAGATCCCGCGCGAGTGGACAAGTGATCCGCGGTAGCTCGTGTTCTTCTGCATGTACTTGATCACACGTGCATGTTTATTGATATTTTGTACGATTCCAACTATTTGTTTATTCGAGATTTTGACCGGTACATGTAAGATTGACTTGTGTTTCAATTTAAGATTTTTTTTATTTACCCACGAATATTTCCGCTAAATACTGCTGAGAGGTTTTATAGATATCGTAGAAAGTAGTTGACGTCTTCATAAGGTTGCACATAAAATGAGAGAGAGGGAGAGAGAGAGAGAGCGCGGTCAAAATTGGAAGCATTATTTAGCCGAATTAAGAAAATGAAACAGTCTCCACGCGTTCAAGGCAGGATAAAAAAAAATCAAATATCAAATTAACACATGCGGTAGAGGCAATTGCAACTTCTCTTGCCTTTCTGGCAAGTTTGGAAAAACACCTCGAATGTATTAACATCACCGGATGTTAGAATATTATACAAAATGGAGTCGCTTCCCATTAAAATAGTATCGGCAAGAAGTTTTGTATGTCGTTTCTGTGTTATATTTTAGTGTATATTGATACCTTTAATGAAATATAGCTCACATCTCAACAGATCATAAATGTGTTGTAATTATATCAAGTTTTAAAAAAGGGGGGTCGTCATGGACGCCTAGGTAATACATTCGAAGTGTTTTTCCGAGCTTGCCAGAAAGGCCCGAGAAGTTGCGATTGGTGGTAGAGGTTGACACGATAGAATTGAGGGATTTAGTGATTATTTTTAGAATGTTCACATGAGTTTTTAAACAAGATTTGTTTAGATTTTATCGGTTTCATGATCACAGTGCAAGGGGTTTTTTTTTCAAAATGTGGCGAAGACCCATTTTTGGCGACTGCTTAACATGTGTACATTTTTCTCCTCAATGTATGTCACCTTCCCACCCGTGTGTTTATTCGGTCAGTCTATGCTAAGTCAAATGAATCCGCTCCACGTGCGACCGAAAATCTCGTGTCGCGTCAGCGCACATAGCCTAGAATATTGCCCCTGGGCTGCAGATCAGCAATTGATAAATAATTGAGTAACATTTGGAAGGATGTTAAACAATAAGTGTTTAAATATTCGATGTCAATCAACCTCACATTAAAGGTGCGATATCGTAATCTGAGAATGTGGCTAAAAAATTAACCTGTTGAACACGCTAAACTTCTATAGTTATGAACAGAATAAAATATATATTATCAGAGACTTAAATAACTTAATAAGTTATTTATGTCTCTGGTTTTATAAGTTAACAGTTTTAAGTCAAATATTAAATAAAATTTGTTCTCAGGATTAGAAGTAATGATATACGACTACATTAAGCAATAAAGTCGGTCGATCGTCATTAAATCATCTGTACTGCAAGTGTCGACAGTTTCTTATTTCTTTGAAATAATTGTAGTAGTTCAATTGACTTGCAGACTATAATATAGCGACTTTTCTGCCTCCCAAAAATGTATGCATTTAATTGCGATAGATATTTGTTCTTGGGGGTTTTACTTATTGTTATATGCACATTGATAAAAAAAAATCATTGAAGTTGTGTAATATGAGGTTGTAATGCAGATTAAAACTCAGCTGAATATTTTATTTTTAATCTAGCTTGTCAAAATGGGAGATTGTTAACTTGTAGCTTGTTAACTCTGAAAAGGTCTAGAACAGAAGAAATAAAGTCTTTATAGCTTTCGCTACATCTTCTTATTTATGTGTACGCGTACATAAAGCTATTTTAGATTTTTTTTTTTACTGTATAAAAAAGTGTTGTTTTTCCTAACCTTAAATTTAAATCTATAGAAATTCAATATCTACATGTAACATCTCAATAGCTTTGATAGCTTATTACCGCTTTGAAATCATTTAGTGATGCAAATTGACAAATGCCCATGAAAAGACATTATTGGACCCCAAGGGTTTCTTATCCTTTCCGACGATGATGAAAAGAACTCAAATGTGCATACAAATCATACATTTACATGTATATTTATATGTGATATGATAGAAATAATTGAAAAATATAGGTCTTTTTTGTGCCGCACAAAACGGGCGAAAAAGATTTTTAAACCCCACGAAAATAAATTGAGGGGGGGGGGTTAAATAAAAATCACCTTGTCCGTCCGTACGTCGTGTCCGGTCTATATCTTTCTGATGGAGAAACATTGGAAGTGTTCTTACTTCATACAAATAATACTCATTAACTGACGAAGCGTCATGACCTAAACCCAAGGTCATTTGGACAAAGTAAAGGTCACTGGCAGGAAAAGTGCAAAATTTGTTTCCGGTCCACTTTGTTACACAATTTCTTACTTCACACAAAGATTGCTTATGACCTGAGGGTGTGTAATGATTTGTTCCTAAGTCATTTAAGGAGAAACATTGGGAGTTTCTATTTCATGTAAAGATTCCTGATGACCGATGATGTGTCATGAACTTGACCCAGGGTCAGTTGCGCAAGTTCAAAGTCATATTAAACATGTGTCATATCTTGTATTAATGGAAATGAGTAAAAGCTAGAGTTTGTCATAAAGATTACTTGTGACCTGTAAATATACCCTGCCTTGTCTGACTCACTTATTAAAGAAAACGAACCATCCATTATTCTCTAATAGAGAAATACGTGAGTAATGACTTCTTTCTTAGCGGGGATATCATTTATGAGCTTGCTAACAGTACCTTTTAGATGGTCCAGTGGGAGCAATGCCCCCTTTCTCTCAACCAAAATTTCCCTTAAGTTAACGCTTAGAAAATTGATTTTTGGGTCATTTCCCCCACCGCCACATCCACACTTTTATTATAATTAAATTAATTATATACATGTACAAAAATGATGTACTTTTTAAAGTTATCCTAAACTTGAAGTAAGTTAAACGAAGAACTTGCCTGGTATGAAAATAATACTTTGAAATTGAGTCTCGTTTTCGATTTCTTGAACTTACTATTATCATATTGATAATCCAGTATAATTAAAAACCATTTCCCTTCTCCTTACACTCGCCAGGTTCTGATAGACCTGTATCAAAAACAGACTATACCCACTTGACCTCCACATTTGCATACAAATTAAATAAACACCTACTTAGCAAAGATATGCCTTTATCTGTTTAATGAGTAGTGCAATACTCAATCTAGAGGTTACATAGAAAACAGGTATGAATTAATTTTTTTTGTCTCCATTTGAAGAGTTCCAATCAATTTTCTAAAGCTCTAATTCGTAAGAAGAAATTGTCATGTAAAGATGACCTTTTATCAATACAGGGTCTGTCAGGCTCTGACAAGTGTCAGGAGAAGGAGGTATTTTAATGAGACTGATGGACAATCCTTTCGCGACACGAAGTTGCGACGGAAGACCTACTCGTTGCTTTGCAACGAGCTCGGCTCTAGTTGCTTCTATAATGCATTACAAAATATTTATGATAAAAGGGATATATATAAAAAAAACTTAAGACCCCTCTTGGCCCTTAATTTGAGGGACCAGCCCCTTTTGATTCGTGTAAAATTTAAAAGGTGATTTAAAACTACACACATTTTGTTCAACAAGTGTTTGCAAATTCTTTATCGTTCAAAGTTTTGAACTTCTGGCCTCTAAAAATCCCATACAACGTCACATATGAAAAAGTCGTTACATTGTATGGGTACATTACTCTAAGATAAACATTTCTGCTTCTATAACTTATTACAAAATATCCCTCAGTAAAGAGCTACAAACGAAAGAGTTTAGACCCCTCTGGGTGCCTAATTTTAGGGACCAGCCCCTTTTTCCTGATATTGAATGAAAGGTGACTTTAAACTACACACATTCTGTTCAACAAGGGTTTATAAATTCGAAACCGCTCTTGGGATATCCGAGAAAGCAGATTTTTGGGGCCGACCCCTCATCTCTTTAATGAAATTTTGGAGGTTGAATATTGTTGAGAACATCATTTTGAGCATATTTTCCTCTATACTGCTTATCAAAATATTTTTCCTTACCAGATATAGATGATCAAACTTTTGAACTTCTAGCACCTAAAAAACCCATATGACGTAACACACATGAGAAAGTTGATGTATTGTATGGGTACATAACTTTAAGATAAACATTTCTGCTTCTATAACTTATTACAAAATACCCCTCAGTAAAGAGCTACAAACAAAAACCTTTAGACCCCTCTGGGTCCCTTATTTTAGGGGCCAGCCCCTTTTTCTTGGTGATAAATGAACAGTGACTTAAAACTAAACACATTTTTTTCAACAAGTGTTTACAATTCTTTATCCTTCTTGAGATATCCGAGAAAGAAGATTTTAGGGTTTCACCACTTAACTCCCTATCAGAGCCCTTTAATGAAATTTTGAAGGTTGAATATTGCTGAGTACATCATTTTGAGCATCTTTTCATCTATACTGCTTATCAAAATATTTTTCCTTTACTAGGTACATGTGTATAGATAAAGTTTTGAATTTTTTTCCCCTAAAAATCCCTTATGACGCCACACATGAAAAGGTCGTTTTATTGTATGGGTGCATGACTATAAGATAAACATTTCTGCTTCTTTAACTTATTACAAAATACCCCTCAGTAAAAGGTTACAAACAAAAAACTTAAGACCCCTCTGGGTCCCTAATTTTAGGGGCCAGCTCCTTTTTCTCAATATCAAACGGAAGCTCAGGTAAATAATAATCCTTTTTGTTATACATTGCTTCTATAACGTATCACAAAATACCGAATAACGGGTAATTTTTACTGCTGTGATTTTTTACGAATTTGTCATAAAATAGGGTGATTTGAATTTTTACGCGTAAATTTTTTACGAATTGGACATGTCCGTAAAAATTAAAATCATCTGTGGTAAAAGGGGGAAAATTTCACCGTGACTTTGTTACAGTTAACTCACATACAAATCAGAAAATCGTTTTTCTGTTAACGATTCCTTATATTTATGATTGTGTTTATATATTTACCTTTATTTCATATGTGATATACACTTTACTTATTCCTATTTATCTGGGTATTATCATTGATGTACATCATGTGCTCGTCTCAGTTCGATTTACCGGGAAAAAAGAAGAAAGACAACTCAATTTCAATTTTTTTCTCTTTTTCTATCTCTCCCAACCAGAAAAGACATCTTGTTAATAACGTGGCATTATACGTAGTTTTAAAAAATACTCAAGACTGAATAGAAAGATCTGAACTGTTATCACCACGTGACCAAAAACGCTCAAATATACCTACATGTACAGCCGTCAGGGACTGAGCTGAAGCTCATGAACATTACTTTCATACGTACGATGTAGAAAATTTCCATGCGGTGTTTTTTTACTTCTGTGAAAATTTACGCGTTTAATTTTTACGGATTTATAAAATTCGTAAAAATTAGTAAAAATTAGCAGCACGTAAAAAATACCTGTTATACTTTTCACAGTAAAATCTACAGACCTGAAAGTTTCATGTAAATCGGTCGAGTAGTTTAAGAGAAATCGCGTACACAAAATTGGTTGGAAAAAAATATAAAAAAATAACTAGACACGATCTCGTTGCGAGCAACAAGGAGGTCTTCCGTCTGATTTTAGAATTTGAGATATATGTTCTATCTTGATGTTGCTATCTAACAGCTAAACATGATTTAAAATAGAAAAACAGGGTCTACATTCTAAGGGCCAGATACTATTTTGTTACAGGTGTAAAAGCTTTGTTCAACAAGTGTTTAAAAATTCGTCACTGTTCTAGATATATTAGAAAAAAAATAATAATAGGGGCCGGTCCATTATCTCCGTATTGGAGCCGCTGAACCAATTTTAGAAGATTGCATGTTGTTAAGTACATCATTTTAGCATCTTTAGTTCTATACTGCATTTCAAAATATTTTCCTTTTTGAGATATAGGTGTTCATTGTTTTGGACTCTTGACCCCTAAAAAACCCTCATTACATAACACATGATAAAATCATTACATTGCTTGGATACACAATTGTAAGATAAACATATTTGCTTCTATAGCCTTACACAAAATACCCCTCAGTAAAAGACTACAGATAATAGACTTTAGAGCACTTCGGTTCCCTAATTTGAGGGGCCAGTCCCTTTTTCTTGATATCAAATAAAAGGTCATCTAAATTTCAACACATTTTGTTCAACACGCGTTACGAGATTCGTTACCGTTTTTGGGATATATGGGAAAGAACGTTTTAGGGGCCGACCCCTTAACTCCTTATAGTGGCCATTTAACGAAATTTTGAAAATTGCATTTTATTTAGTAAATCGTTTTGACTATCTTTACTTCTATACTGCATTTCAAATATTTTTCCTTTCTGAGATATGGGTGATCAAAATTCTGGACTTTTGGCCCCTAAAAAACCCTAATTACGTAACACTCTATAAAATCATTACATTGCTTGGATACATAATTGTAAGATAAACATATTTGCTTCTATAGCCTTTCACAAAATAACGCTCAGTAAAAAGCTACAGATGAAAGACTTTAGAGCCCTTTGGTCCCTTAATTTGAGGGGCCAGCCCCTTTTTCTTGATATCAAATGAAAAGTCTTGTAGATATCAACTTTTTTTGTATTGCATGTGTTAACAAAATATTTTTTAGAAAAGAGATAAACTAAGAAAACCATTAAAAATTACGACGTTTTTTAATCTCAATTTTCGGGACCCGGCGAGCTTTAACGCTTTTTGAGCATTACAAATATGAATGCCAAATAGCACATCTATAATCTCTTGTCTACAATCCCTGAAAGTTTGAACTCAATATCTTTTACCGTTTAGGAGGAGATCCCTGGACAAGCCGACCCTCTGAAAATCGTTAAAACGTCATTTTCTCAAGAACGGAAATGACATCATCAAAATAATAAAAACGTATATTAAGTTCTGATTAATATCTATTAGATCTGAAAGTTTCACGAAAATCAGCTGAGCCATTTCCGAGAAATCGCCTGCACAAATTTTGTAAGAAAAAAAAATAATAATAAGGAAAAAGAAACCGAACGAAAACAATAAGGTATTCCGTTGGGAAATGGAAGACCTTCGTAATAATAATAATAATAGGGAAAAAGAATCCGAACGAAAACAATAAGGTCTTCCGTTGGAAACGGAAGGCCTTAACTGGACACGATCTCGTTATGAGCAACGAGGAAGTCTTCCGTCCGATTTTTAGAATATGGAATGAAATCGCTCTTGATCTTCTTCAACGTAACATATCTGGAAATGGAGGCGGAATCTAAGAGTTTTTGATGAAAGACTATTTATTCCTTTGGGGTCTCTTATTTTCGGGATCAGCTCCTTTTCATTCGTTTTAGTAAAAAGGTTTTTTGTGTACCGCTAATACCGTATATTAGGTTTTTTCCGCGTGTATCCAATTTCCGCTTTGCTCGCGACGATAACAGAATCGCGAAAAATAAATCAGCGTAAATTTGATACAAAGTTATGTTTTTTTTATAAAAGAGTTCTCTCTTTCTTGATAAAGTAAAGAGATAAGTAAAAGTGGGGTGAACTGTGTTCAGGTAGTTTAGTCAGAGATACAAATTGCGGGATCGGAGGACAAGCGCCAGATAAAAGATTTGTAAGCCTCGTTGTTTATTTAATAATCCATTGACAAGCTAATCAAAACGGTCGCTTTCTAATTATACATGATAAGCTACTTGTACATGTAACGGTACACGATCTATTCATTTATGACTGTTTGCGTATCTGAAAATAATTATCGGTAATTATTTCACATTAAGGAAATCGTGTAAACGGTTTCATTGTCCGAATTTTTCATTACAAAGAGTGACAATTTAGATACTTTTCCGTAGGCCTCTTACCTCTGAAATTAAAACAATCGTGAATTACATTTTGAATGTTACGTTGAAATAGTGAAAATTTGATTCGCGTAAATTTTATATACCGTTCTAGGCTCTGATTTGCGGAAAAAACCTGATATACGGTAAGTGTTTAGAAATTGGTTACCGTTCTTGAGATAACTGGGAAAAATCGTTCTGAGATCCAGTCCTCAAACTCCCTTTTTTCTGCATTGTTTAGCTCATTATTTTGAGCATCTTTTCTTCAATATTGTTTTTTAAGAATGTTCCTCCATTTTGAGATATTAAGGATTAAAGTTTTGGACTTCTGGCCCCCTAAAATCCCTAATTACGTAATATAGGAGCAATTGATTGCTATGTCTAGGTAAATAACCTTATAATGAACAAGATTACTTGTATTATGCATTACAAAATATTTCACAGTAAAAAGTTATCTTTAAAAGACTTTAGAGGCCTCGCAGCCCCTTATTTGTATGGCCAGCCCCTTTTTCTTGATATCATAAGAATGTTTTTGTCAATTCAAACACATTTCATGTACAATCCATATTTCCTTAAGGAAAAATATTTTAAGGTCTTACTTCACACATAGACTGCTTTTATCATGACTGTGTGTCATGAACTTGACCAAAGATCATACGGGTAAGGTCAACGCATCCCGTAACCATTTACACTTAGGCTTTAAATGGCCACATGAGGTCTTTTGAATGCCTGACATTGTGCGAACACATCCGAGGGAATGCCTAGGCCCATGAAATTCACGTGAAATTTTTTATTCACTGAAAAATCAGCGCTGGTAGTAAGGCTTTTGTCAACAAATGCAATAAGAAATACTAGCATTTTCGAAACTTAGTATGTTTTTTAGTAACCCATAATGCATTTCCATTCACGAATGGCATTCATCTGATTGGTGTGTTCGTCGATTTCGTCGTAAACTCATGTAGTATGTAAATTTATCCCGATGACACAGATAATAGTTTCCTTGAACTGTTAAAGGATATATTTACACGCCAATGTCTTTTTGTTCAGTCCCCGTTTAAAACAATTCGCTTTCATGCAAGTATTTCCAAGTCTGCTATAATCAATGAACGAATAAACATAGTAATGCATATATGCCGAGAATTGAAATTAATATTCAATGGGGATGACAAAAACGCGACGTTAAGGTGGGTCGCTTCCTTCCCCCACTCTCCATTTCGTTTTTCATTAAACCCCCGCACAAAGATGAGAAGTATATGGAAATCACCTTGTCCGTTCGTCCGTCTGTCAGCCCGTCCGCCTCTCTGTCTGTCCGTCTGTCTGTGCAAAATTCATGTACAATCCATATTTTCTTAAGGAAAAATGTTTTACGTTCTTACTTCACACATAAACTGCTTATATTATGACTGTGTGTCATGAACTTGACCAAAGATAATCCGGGTAAGGTCAAGTCATTGGAAGGAAAAGTGCAAAATTCGTGTCCGGTCAATCTCTTTTCTATGGAGAAACAATGGAAGTTCTTACTTCACATGTAGATTGCCTTTGACTCGAGAGTGTGTCATGATCTTGACCCTAGGTCATTCGAGCTAGGTTAATGTCAAGGACAAAAATATGCAAAATTCGTGTCCCATCTATTTCTTTTTTATGGAGAAACACTGGACGTTCTTACTTTACAGTTAGATTGCTTCTGACCTGAGGGTGTGTCATGACCTTGACCCGTTAAAATGCGGTCAAGGTCACTGGCAGGAAAAGTGTAGAATTGGTGTCCAGTCCACATCATTTTAATAAGGAAACATTGGAAGCTCTTACTTCACACATAGATTAAGAGTGTGTCATCATCCTGACTCAAGGTCATTAGGGCAAGGTCAAGGTCACTGTCAGGGAAATTGCAAAACTCGTTTCCGGTCCATATGTTTCTTATGGAGAAACACTGGGAGTTTTTACTTCACATGCAGATTGCTTATGATCTGAGGGTGTGTCATGACCTTGACTCTAGTGTGTATGTGTGTGTGTGTGTGGTGCGTGCGTGCGTGCGTGCGTGCGTGCGTTTCGGGCTCGGTACATGTATTCCAAAATTTTAAACATTTAATCGCTGCTGGACAAGTGGATTATCGTTTTATTTCAGTCCTGTTTGTTATCATAGGAATGCAGGTGTATTCCAGCTTCAACGATAACAGGCAAGTTGAAATAAAATGATATTTAAAGAAAAGAAATTGGTTTTTGTACTTATATTACATTTAGCATTAACAATTTAAAAAAGAAATGGAGCAGTTGTTATTGGTAGAACATATATGGTTAAATATATAGCATCTATTATTTTCTTTTATAGAAAAATACGCTTGCTCACAATATCTCTGGTTTGAAATAATTTTAAAATAAAGATGGGTTGATAATTTTGACTAGTTTTTTTAAAATAAACATTCAGAGGTCACTACATGTAACATGAAAAGTAGGTTAATGACTTAGTTATTTGTAAGTAAAAATAACACTATTATAGTGGGACTACAATGTACAAATATATGTTGCTTTAGACAGCAATACCTGCACAAAGTGTACCACTAAACCACGAAATACCACTTTTAACAGTTTTGGTCAAGAAGAATGTTACATGCTATTTCTTTCTAGATCTCATTGCATTATACACATGACCGGTCCTTTATGTACAATCTGGACTTCAGCTGTTTGCATGTATCTTCAATTTTCATGTAATAGAAAGTATTGTATAGTATATAAATATTAAAAAAAAAAATCAAGTTCTGCCTCTTCCTCCTCGGCAGCTGTTGTTGCTAGATTTGCTTTAGCATTTCAGCATCATCAGGTACTAGTTTTAAACAAATCTTAGCTACATGTAGATGGGTTCCAGGTGTTGTATACATGTACATCAGTCTGTTATTTTATATGCAAAATAGGACTAATTAACATGCATGAAATTATTTTTTGGTGATCAGCTTAAGAAATTCATAGTGTGCTCTTGTGATGTTGACCAATATTGGTAAGCATGATACATGTAGTAACACAATATTAAGAGACACCAGGATACATAAGTTCTACTTTCACTTTCGAAATGTGATCTCCATATGCCAGCATATGTATCATGTATCATCATCTTTTAATATTTAAATAAGCTTTTCATCGTTACCTCTCCTATCGCATATTCACAGTTTCTGACATTTTAATTGCAAACGCTATTTTTTCATTTGTCAGACTTACACTCTTGAGTTGACCCATTATTGACCCTCTGGCATTTTGCATTAAACAGGCCCAGTACAATGTCTTGATTTGGCTGTATAGTTTGAATACTGTAGATTCCTTATTTTACGCGAGTACTTAATTCCGCGATTCAACGGTTTTCCATCAAATCGCAAGAACATAAAATCGCGAATGCCGAAATTTTATCATAGTTTCGTGTAGTTTACATATGTCTGAAAATTAAATACGAGATTTTAAAATTCGCGAGACGGGCTTTTCGCGATTTTACGCGGATATTAATTCCTCGCGTTTAATTAGGAATTTACAGTAAGCTATATAGCTTTATAAAGCTATTGAGAATAGCTTGATAAAGTATTTATTTGCAGTTTTTTCACAAGTAATATAAATTATTCATTTTAAGTGATAGATAAAAATCGCAATTAACTTACAACTCATATTCGCAACATTGACTATTTAAAAAGTAACCGTAATTAGAGATAGATTTAATATTGCAGTATATAACATTTTCAAGCAAAAAATGTATTTTCATTGTTTAGGTAACTGTTCACTTTGTGTGCATTGAAGCATGGACTAGGATGATTTCTTCTCATTGTGCTGAAATATTACCAATCAATTATGTTCTTTACCATAACTGGCCTATATTGTATTTCGTTCAAGAAGTAACTGTGTGGTCATGAATCAATTGACCCAAAACTTTTAGAACTTTAAAGTGCAAAGTCTCTTGAGACACAATTTGATGAGTAAACTTTGCATGAATTGTTTACATAACAGTTCAAAGTTCAATACTATTGTTATACTGAACTTGATTTTTAAAAAAATATATATATTTTTTTAAATCATATATTTTAAACTGCACATCAATTGAATTTAGCGAGAAACCAGTTGCTATAAAAACAGGGGAATACATGGTAAGGAGAGTCTGATCAGAAAAATAGCAAGTTAAGGATGGTGTATAATTATTGTTTTAGTTGTCAAATTTTAATTGTGAAAGTTAGTGAAAATAATTTGTAATTCACTAACTAATGATCAAATAATTTGTTGTTGACAAAATATGATATTTGTTTTTAGAATTTAGGTAATAATGCAGAAACAAAAAAAGATTTGTGGCAAAAAAAGAATAATTCTGACTAATTCTTCCGATTTTTTTTTACACTTATAAAGATCATCAATTACAAAAGTTCAATTTTGATATGTTAGTAAGAAAAATTTACATATTTTCTACAGTTAATGTTATCTAACTTATACCATTACGTTTTTGGGGTTTTTTTTGTGAATTGGAATGATAAATTTTCTTAAGGTCAAGATCTAGTAAATGAAAGGTGCCTACAGGTTTATGAAATTCAAGATATGAATTCTTTTAATGATGCTTCATAACAATATCTTTGTTTCATAGGGTGTACCGGGGCTTAAATGTTTGGTAAACACAATGAAAAATCATGTTTTAAACAACCATTTTCTATGAAATATGAAGGATAAAAGTAACAAATCTCAGAGTTTTGTCTATTTTTGACTAATGATATATATCTAGAATGCCTACAGTCTCTCCAAAAACGGCAAAAAACAAGCTCTTGACCTCCTCTTTAAAATGATGTCAAATTGAAAATAAGTACCGGGATTACTTTTCACGTGATTAAATAAAGAATGTCAAAATATTGGGTTTTTTTGCTACATAATTCCTTAAAAGCCGTAAAATACAAGAAAAGATTCATCAAGTCAATTATGACGTCATAATGGCTCTAGCACCAAAAAGACAGTCTGGAATCATTTACTAGATCTTGACCTTAAAATGCTCAATTCTATATACAGCTTATCTTTAACTTTATTCATTTATGTGATATAAATTCTAAGAAAATTATAGACAATGTAAGGCAAACTAATATTACACTACATTTTCGAGCACATACCTTTTTCCCGTACTCCCATTATTTCATTATAACATAATTCTACCAAAGACGTCTTCTCTTGATTAGGAATGCAGATGTACTGGTTGTGACCATTGATATCATTACCACATCCTATCCTTTCAGATGCTTTAAAAAATTCGGCTTTAGTTTTTGGGCATGAACTAACAGCAGCCATGGCTAAAAAAGAAAATAAAGTTTATCTGTAATAAATTATCAAATAGCTAATTTTTCTGCCGTGTCCTGTGTTTCTGTCAAACAACAGTGCGTTATTAAGGTATGTCAAGAGAGGTGAGACGTAGCTGCAATGATGTAGCCCGCTCTGATTTTTTATATCTGATGTTTACTGGAGAAGGCTACAATTCCATAGGGTCTCCGTAATTGTGCAAAATTAATTTTTTAATGCGACTGACTTTGGTCTGAAAAGATCGATTTTATATTTGACTTCCTTTAGATAGAGTGATTTTAAATTCAGGTTGAACAAACTAACCGTATATTAATCAAAACCAGATAAAACACATCAGCATGTTTAACAGTAGTCTTTTTCAGCAGCCATGACAGTTCTGGCGTGCTTTTATGGGATGTACGCTTTTTGATGGGCTTGATAACATGCATGTCAGTGTAAATAATCGATCTTACCTCGTTCTATCACTAAAACATCATTTAAGGAAATGGTATATAATGGAAAATTCATATTTACCGCGTTAATTATGTTTATAGTAGAGGAATTCCTAGTTTAAGATCCGCTCCCAAATTCTCATTGGCTGTCCAAAAATAGAACCGGTCAAGGTCAATAAACATGGCGGACAAACTCAACTTGCGTTGTTGACATACACGAAAAATAACCGATATATGGACTATACCTGATATTTTTTGGATTAATTTATGCCATAGACATCTACAATATTTGAGTTCAGGTAAGAAATGCAGATGTTATTGTCATTTATATACGATTTGAGACGAATAGTTGCAGGAGTGAATCACTCCCGCACTTGCACCATTACGGAGATCCTATGGAGTTGTAGCCCTCTCCAAAAAAATCGGAAGAGGGCTTCATTATTGCAGCTAGGCGAGACATTAACAAACACCAACTATTTGGATATATTGTGAAAAATACATGCACGTGATTCAAATCAAGCAAAATGCAGTAATAAAATTGAAAAATATACACTTCGCTTTACAAGTCTACGCATGATATATCTACATCTTTAAAATCATCAGCCAATTTTCAGAACTTTGGATGCCTTTCATATTAGAACTGTATCAAAGCAATTACTTTGTAAATGATTTTCTTTTTATTCAGTGTTTTTCTTTTGTGTGCAAGGCCTGTCTTTTTTATTTGACTCTGTCACATTCATTTAATCATAGTTTGTTAAACACGGATTCTCAGCAAAATCATTTGATAGGGAATGTTAAAGTTTAATTAAATAAATAAATTATTCTTTTTTATAGGAAACTAAGGTATCAATTAAATAATTCTTTTGGGAAAACCAACTTTCGGCATTTCCATTTCCTACATTTTGCACTTCAAACTGTGATGGTAATTGAGGTTTAATATCTAGATAAACCTGTCACGTATTAGCTTTGAGAAATTAAATTGTTAAATAAAGCAAATCTTTTTTAAATTATGTTTTAATTACAAGAAAACGAGCACGTAATATCGATATTGATGAAAATGAAAGTTGTTTATCCTTATCTTAGTCAGCCTAGCGCCTGAAACACGACAAATACATGTATATCGACAAGTCGGATATTATCGATATGTAGATTTTTTGTAAAGGTTAGCCGATTATTTCGGGTTTTTAATCCATTGGAAATCACGGAAAGGCTGGCAGTAAATGTAAAAACAGTAAATAAGTGATTGCTTCTGACCCCCGGGGGTAGGGTTGGGCCACAATGGGGGTCAAAGTTTAACATAGGAATATACAGAGTAAATCTTTAAAAATCTTCTTCTCAGGAACTAATCAGCCAGTAGAGCTGAAACTTGTGTTGAAATAACCTCAGGTAGTGTAGATTCAAAGTTGTGAAAATCATAACCCCCGGGGGTAGGGTGGTGCCACAATTGGGGGTCAAAGTTTAACAAAGGAATATATAGAGTAAATCTTTAAAAATCTTCTTCTCAGAAACTAATCAGCCAGATGATTCTTTATAATTGTTAAGACTTTGGCCCCAGGACGATTCTTTGGCCTCACAAGAAGGTTCAGAGTTTGTTGTAGGTTTGTATCTTATATATAAACTATTGTTAAGGATCTTTTTGAGAACTGCAATACTCAACATATGATATGACTATAAAATCATCCTGTTAGAAAAGGGACTTATGATTATAAACATAAGAATATCCAGGGGGGGAAATGGATTTTATTTATACAGGATCTACATGTATCATTGTACATTGTCCAGATAGTTTGTATTATGACTCAATATTTCTATTACATTTATTGACAACGATTTTAAACATTTTTGTGACGTCATATGTAGTTCGTTATTACGTGACGGGCGAATCCTTATATTTCAAATGATCTAATTAAATTGCATCGGTGCATGTGATTAATGACATTATATAATAAATATTTTTAAGACAATCCTTTCATACATGTCTGTCATATTCTTGAAATAGATATTTTGTTTATTAAAGATGTTGTGTAAACGTTTTATACAATCATCAAAAGAAGGCACATTTTTACTATTCAAAATCGATTTACAAAAAATTGGATGAATCCGTAGGTTTCCCAAGCACGATTTAAATGCGTAATTATATTTTCTATTAATTTTATGTAAAAATATTCTAAAATTGTATTGATCTGTGCCAAGCTGGTTACAAGCACTAAAATTTCTTCATCCAGTTGTTTACACGTTGCAAAGAGAGTCTCCATATAGTGAAATAGTGTACATTTTACTTATTTACATAGCGGCCATATTTTTATTACATTTGCAAATTTCAGTACAATAAAGCATATAGAAAGGAATGAGAAAAAAATTTTAAAAAGTATTTTGGAGAATATTTTCTCCTCATTTGGTTTTGTCATTTAAAAAATCGAACACTTTAGTTTAGTATGGATATAATTTTAATATACAATGATAAAAAAAAACATTCGTACATGTAATTAAAAAAAAATAAGTAAAAAAAATATTAGAATTAATTTAATGCATTTAATATTTTAGATGATTTATATGAACACTACATTATTTTGTTATTAAAAATATCCACTATATATACAAGTAAAAGGCTTTTATTTATTGTTGTGTAATCACAAACTGGAAGTTTGGGAGGCAGTTGCACATACAGGATGAGCAATTGCAATTATGGAATTATAAGCGTAGATCCACTGAGTGGGCTTATAATGGTAAAAGACAGTACAAATGCAAATATTAAGAATTGAATGAGATTTTTCAGGTTATAATTCTATTTTGTTCCAAGCTGACTTTTTAACTGTTTATTTCTTTACTCATTTTAGATGGCATAATCTTATTTTTTGATAAACAAATGGTTGAATAGGAAGGCATTTATGATGATTTTGAAGTGTTAATCACTAATTGTGTGACCAAAAAATACACATATAATCTGCGCATTGTCCTAACACGTGGTTCCATTCAAAAATGAAATCTTTGGCGTAATAACTCTCATTTCATATATAAAAAAGTTTGCAATTTTTATTCGTAAGGGGGACAATTTGAAGACCTTAATAATAATGAAAGCAGTGTTACGTGGAAGTTAGCTCATGAATAAAGTGTACGTGATTTTACCATATGCCAAACCACTAGTTTATGAAAAGTCAGTTACTTTAAAAGAAGCTTTAAAACTGCCTATTATTTGATACTGGTTTTTAATATGAATGAATTATGTACGCCCTTCATTAACGACAACATCTATGTAAAGGAAACATGTGGTTTTATTACTGGCTTGTTATAATTCACTTTAAGTTAATATGCATTCCCTGGACTCTATCGACGGGATTGCACATCGTGGCGTCAAAGTAAATTATGACGTCATGTTGTATATGTCTGATGTACAGATAGGTGACTTTCTAAAAATCGCTGTAAAATCAACCGGAAAACATTAACATACCCGCAAATGGCACTAAGCCGACGAAATTGATTAAATTTCTGCACACTTGGCATTAATTTAAAGGGGCATGATCACGATTTTGGTCAAATTGTTTCTGTTTTTATTGTTTGCAATGCTGTAGGAATGCATTTCTAATGATCAAATGAAATTTGGGTGCCAGTCGTTGAGTTTAAAGCAAGATACAGTGCTTACAATTCTTTGTCATGTAAACAAGGCTCGTGCCCTGTTTTTGTTCACCTAGATTCAATTTACCATTAAAAAATCTTTTAAAGCTGGTTTGTCTATCTTATTATCCATTTTAAGCATAAATAAACAGTTCCTTACGATTAACACATTCATTTTAGGTCTAAAACTGGAATTTTCACTCCAACATTCGAAATGTAAACAAGCGCTTTGTTTACATAGCGTAAGAATTGTAAGCTCTGAAACTCGCTTATAACTCATCAAATGACGCTCAAATTTTGGGTGCCTATTAAAAACGCCTTACTGAAGCATTGTAAAAAGTAAAATCAAAAAAATAATTTTTGACCAAAATCGTGACCATGCCCCTTTAATGGTAATTCGTAAAGCAAGATATTTATCACTCTCTTTGTGCAAATACAGAATCTTAAGTGAATTTGTTAACCATTTTGAGACTACATAAACAGAACTGTGGGGATGACAAAAAAGTATACAATGTTCAAAGTGTAACGTTGATATAAAATCTTGCTACAAAATAACAAATTAATTTTTAATAAACTGGACAAAAGTAGCAAAACATTTTTCAAAATCATGGAGAATGGTAAAGTGTCTAGATACATGTAGCACTGCGTATTAATTGTGTTTTTTCGGGGGGGGGGGGTTGTAAAATTATGCAACTATTTAGAATACAGGTAAATTCTTTGTGTATTCAAGGTACATACGGATTTAGTCAACCGTGCATTAGATAAAAGTTTCATATTTCAAAATTCAAAATTATTTAAACTGGAGTGTTTTAAAGAATGGGTTTGAAACTAAAGCTTTAAGGTTAAATGTATGTTTAATATTTTTACAACCTTTGTTACTTGCAATTGCCCCACAGCTGTTCAAAAGATATGTCTAGTGATGAAAAAAATTAAAAATTCCAAAAGGACAAGGGCACATGTTTTATAGTTATCGACTCATTTTATTACAGATACTTGCATGTCATTTTCCTTCTTTACATGTACCAATTTTTCTCCTTTTAATCAAGTGATTTAATTGTTTATCATCAAATTGACATATCATAAAAGTTATTCTTAATCATATAAAAGTAGGGTTACATTATAATATATAAACGATTCATGCTTTTCTTAATCCATATTTGTAAAGATCCATATTTTGAGGAGACAAACATGTAACAAGTAGGCAATCTATATTATAAGTCATTTTTTTGTATTTGTTAATTCGATGGCAATTTGATTTCGAGAATCGACTTGACAATATGCATGTTTTTACGCAAATTGTTTCTTTTTGTACACTTTTCATTTTATCATCGTTCTTTATATTGTCCAAATCGCCATATCGTATTATCTATCTATTGCAATAAATGCAATAAATATCGTTTTTAGAAAATACCACCCAATGCCTAAAGAGGATAACAGGGTTTTAACATTTTATAACAACCCTAGTAAATTACAATTCTCTTCGTAATCGTGCACAAATAATCATCGCATATTATTGCAGGACACCAGTCATATCAACAAACTGGTTTTTACAGCCATCGCTTCTGCAATCTGGCATGTAGCATCGGGTTTGTTTTTTAGTGGGGGAGGGGGGGGGTAGACAATCATTCGATATTTTCTTTTCTCTTTGAAGATTGTTCGTTAATTTAAATACCTTGGTACATACTTGCTAGTCAACAACATTACGTACAATGTCTTATTTCTTAATGTAGAGTAAAGGTACGTGTATCATTTTTTTCAAATATTCCACAAATTCAAATTTGAAAGATGATCAAGGTTATAGTAATATGATGAAACCTTTATTGAAATCATCTTTGCTGCATCTCTCCGACTTAAACCAACAGTGCACAGAAAGCAAATGAAACCTCTCAAATATCATCTACAATGTATTTGAGATCTTAAAAAGCGTGATCTTACCCAATATTCTAATTTTTTCTGCATTCTGTTATCAACTTACGTGCTTCAAGCTCTACACTTTTTTTATGAAACATCCAGCTATTTTGACATTAAAAATACTCTAAGATGCCAATATTTTTTTTAATTATATCTGTAACAAAAGACTCGGGGTTTTTTTTGTTAAAGTTTATTGTGCAAATATAGGATCCAAAATGAATTTCTCAATCAACCTAGGACTTCATAAACACAACTGTGAGGATAACAGAAAAATGATACATTGTTTAAAATTTAACGTTGATATATTACACCTGTACAAAATAAATAAGTGAATTTTAAATAAACTGGAAAGAAATAACAAAACATTTTTCAAAATCATGAAAAATGGTATGGTGTTTAGATAATAAACAACACAGCAGTGCACGCAAATTGATATTCTATTGTAAGATTATGGAATTACTTTCAGCTTCTATTCCCTAATTCTCAGGAAATGCCAATCCAAAACAAATGTATCTACATTGCATTTCTGTGAGCTGTATTAAAAAAACTATCCAGTATACATGTAAATTCATGGTGCATTCAAGTTACATAATGATTCAGTCAACCGTGCATTGGGTAAAAATTTTATATTTCCGAGTATTTTAACTGGGGTTTTTAAAAGGATTAGTTTGAAACTGACTGCTGACTGACGCTTTTCATACAATTGTTAGACCATAATGAATCACCTAAATGTCTATGGACTTTTCCGTGTTTTTCCTATTACGACAAAAAGCACACGGCCGTTGTGACCTGTCAGCAGAGGATGGTCACTCCTCCTAGGTGCCTAATCCTACCTTTATCTTTTTGGGTCCGTGTTGCTCTGCTTTGAATTTGTATTTCCTTTTTTAAATTTTTGAGATGGTTGACAGTCTGTTATTCTCATTTGTTCACTAATGTTTTTATGGTTTATTGTATGTTCAACATTTCCACAACCTTTGTTACATGCAATTTCCTTACAGCTATTCAGAAGATTTGTGTAGAGATGAAAAAATTTCAAATTGTAAAAAGACAAGGGCACATGTTTTATGATTATCGACTCACGTTTTTATTACAAATACTATTGTTACATTATAAGTTGATATTTTATCAATTTAAACTGTAATAGTTAGGTTTCAATTTATAAATTTTAAACTTTTAATGTAACACTTTAATTTATTTTTTTTTCTTTACATGCATCATTTGTTTGTTTTCTTTTCAGTAGTAGTAGTTTAATCTTTTGATCAAACAAATATATCATAAAAGATATGTTTGATCAT